>NW_026112227.1:0-186919 GCF_024679095.1 Eriocheir sinensis
GTAGGCTCAGCCATTGGCCCTCCTCTTCAGCGATCGGTAGTGGACGAAAACGAAAACAAGCGAATACAGGAACAAACGGTAAGTTTCTACGTTTTTTATTGCGCACACGTCTGTTCTAAGGAAAAAAAATGTAATTTCACTATTTCTCTCTAATAATATTTTACCTTTCTTCAGACACCTGCAGGAAAAAGCAAGCCCGTCGTGAGGGATTCTCCCATCCAAACAGTTCTCCACAGCCAGGACCCAGCGGTTATAACCCGGGACGGCCGACAACAACACCCTCACCAACACCAGGTGAAATAAGCCAACATTTCAACGGGGCCTTAACAACGATCGACGTGCCCGTCCCACCAGCAGACAACGGCGACATTGCATCATATTTCAACAACAACACTGGCCGTCTTCGCGAGGCAGTAGAGTCTGTATTCCAAGGCTGCCAGCAGGTTAGACCTCCTTCTTTTAAAGTGTACGTTGACATGCATCTGCGTTTAGTCAGAGAAGACCCCGACGGTGGAGTTCAATATAGAGATATGTATATGAGAAGTCATATGCAGGTAATTAGCTATGACGATATGGATTCATATGTACGTGAACTATCCGAATATTTTGTTAATCGGTTTGAACATGACATGTCGGACGAAGAGGGCAGTGGATTTACGTTAGATGAAATAGTTAGCGTAAAATTTTCCTTCTCTCTTATAATGCTGCACAATAGTATTGGAGAGTATGTGCCCTATCCTAAGGGTGTTCCAGGGAAAACACAAGTTCTCAACCCTTCGGGACCCACGGACTGTGTTTTCCAAGTTCTAACAGCTTATCGCTATCTAAAGTCAAGAAATGTAGTTCCATCGGGCAGGCAATGGGAGAATGCTTGCTTGGCCTCTATTAATACGGGTAACATTCCAACCCCGGTATCCTGGGAAGACCTCGGTCGGCTTGAAAGATTAAACAACATAAGTATTCGCGTTTACTGTCTAGACAACGTTGAAGACAAAAAAGGCGAACTAACTCTAGTCAGAAAGGGGCTCAAAGATCAAGAAGTTGTTCATTGTCTGTTGTTGGGGAACAGACACCTAGCTCTTATCCAAGACTTTGACGCATACATGAACCTGTTTACCTGCCAACGTCGCGGGAAAAAATGTTTTGCGATATCTGCCTGTGCGCCTGTGAGAACAAGGCAACGCTTGCTGAACATGTGCTAATTTGCCCAACGATGATCACAAGACTAAGATTCCCACCCGCGGGTTCTACTGTGAAATTTATTAATCATGCTAAGGCATATGAGCCATCTTATTTAGCATTCTATGACTTTGAGAGTATTCTCGTACAGCCTTCTTCGAATGTGTATGGATGTGTAAAGAGACATCACTTTGCCATAGCGTATGCTTACATTATAGTGAATAGAAACGGAGAAACAGTACAAAGCGGATCCTATTGTGGAAGTAATGCTGTAAACCATTTTATTCATACAATGCAGTGTGCCTGGAAAAAGTTGAAATTTTCTAAAGGCTACAATAAAATCAACATGACCGATGAAGATACGACACGTCACAATGAGCAAACTCACTGTCTTCTCTGCAAACAGGGTTTTTTAAAAGGTAAAGGAGTAAAACATCATGACCATGAAAATCAGGAAACAATTACATTGGAGCTTATTGTAATAGATGCAACCTCCAAATGAAAAATCACAAATTGCAGCTCACTCTCATTGCACATAATGCTAATTACGACATGTCGTTAATCCTGCGTGAATTAACGATACCTGACTTGAAAATCAAACTAAGACCAAAACGTTCAGTTCACAAATACCATGAAGTCATCATAAATGACTTGAGATTTATTGACTCGTATGCCTTTATGTCTGGTTCGCTCGCGGCTTTAGCGAACCAATTCATCAGTAATGGGAACGAACCCATATGCACACAACAGATGTTGAAAGATGTGCCAGCACCTGCGTTGCCATTATTGATCAAGGGAAAGCAGGTGTTTTGTTATGACTATATGGATTCGATGGAACGACTTTCTGAGACACGTCTTCCATCCCGCGAAGATTTTTCAATTCGCTTCAAGAAGCAGAACTTTCCGAAAGTGATTATAAACATGCTCAGAATGTTTGGAAAGTAGCTGGGTGTCAGAGCCTGAAGGACTATTTGTTGCTTTATGTAAAAGTGGATGTTGGTCTTCTATGTGATGTCTTCCTAGAGTGGAGAGGTATTTTGAAAACCCAGTGGAGGTTGGATATTGTAAATTATGTTAGCCTGCCAGGATTTGCCTATGACTCCTTTCTGCTAAAAACACAGCAGGAATTAGAGGCGCTTAGTAGCCCAGACATATATCATTGCATTCAAACAAATGTGCGTGGGGGCTACACAAGTGTTGTGCGTCGTTTTGTACGCGCCAATAACATCTACACGAACCCTCAGTTTAATCCAAAACATGATAGAAGCACTTTCCTTTCATATCTTGACTTCAACAGTCTTTATCCCACTGTAATGCAAGAGAAGTTGCCATGTGGGGATATGAGAAAACTAGATGAGACAGAAATGCAGTCGTTTTTGAGCGGGGGCTTGGTCAATCAAGCAACCGATGGCGATTTTGGATATCTCATTCTGTGCGATACTGAGGCTGTCTCACGTGAAGTCGTTGAGAAAACGGATGACCTCCCACTGATCATCAGAAGACACAATATCACCAACAGAGATATATCGTCAGTCACACGCGAATGGTATGAAGAAGAAAACCGTCCAGCACCGTGTAAGAACATAAAACTGATTGGAACACATGCTGCTCAGGAGAAAATGCTATTTGCTCTGCCCCTCCTTAAACTACTTATTCGACTAGGCCTGGTTGTTAAAAAAGTGCATGCTATTTATACGTTTAAGCAAAAGCACTTTCTTGCGGACTTCATTCAGGATAACATAGAAGCCCGCAAAAGTGCTACTTGCCCTATCAAGAAAAATGCAATCAAGTGTATTTCAAACAGCATTTTTGGTCGATTCCTGATGAACGTGGCCAAATATAGTGAAGACATAGATATTGTCACCAACCGCGAAAAGTTTTTGAAGCTGGCCCGAAGTCCTTACTTTAAACGCGTTGTACCTCTCAATGATGGTCATGTAGTTGTACCTCGCCATAGGAAATATTCACGGGTGAATCATCCAAACTACATTGGCTACTACATCCTAGAGCTGTCCAAGCTGCGACTATATGATTTCTATTACAATGTGTTGAAGGCTCATTACGGGGATCGGGCGAAACTAGTGTATTGCGACACTGATTCCTTAATAACAGAAATTGAAACTCCTGATCTATTAACAGGGTACTCGCAGGAACCCTTTAAAAGCTATATAGACACAAGTAACTTTAGCCCCTCACATTCCTTGTACAGCACAGACAACAAAGGAAAGCTTGGATTTCTCAAGTCTGAAGTGGGGGAAAGAACCATCTCAGAATTTGTAGGTGTAAAACCAAAATGCTACTCCATCCTCTTGGCAGACGGTGACCGGTTGAGTTCAGCTAAGGGCGTTCCAAAGTTCATAAAGAAGAAAATTGCTCATCAGCGATACAAAGACGCCCTATTCCAGAAGCAAACATTTACCTTTGACTATCAGGGATTCACAGTGCGCAATGGACGAATGAGTACAGTAAAATATCCCAAGAGAGGGATATCTGTAGTTGAGGACAAAAGATACTACATTAGCACCTTGGAGTCGCGATCTTACGGTCATCCCGATAATTCTATAGGGATAGAGGAGGAAGAGCAGGAGGAGGAGGTAGCCCAGATCATGACACTGTCAAACGAAGAAAATTTGGAGGAAGGCGATGAAAGAGGCATAACAGAAGCGAGACTAGCCGAGGTAATGGGTGGGCAAGAGATCGGTGAAATGGGAGAACTAGAAGAAGAAACCTATGAATTGTGGGGAGAACGGGATGTGCTGGTCGAGCAATATTTTCCCTTGATAAAACGGGTAGAGGCGGATGATGACATGTTAATGCAAGCCGCGGAACAGGAAGAAATAAATCAAATGCTCTCATCATCCCCCCTTGAATATATGCTAGTAGATACAGACTTTTCAGAATAAATTGTAGTTGTTTATAAGATAGGGACTGGTGTGAATGTTGTATATACTGTTTATAGTGTAAGAATTTGCCTTCTATTTTTATGTTAAATATAAAATATATGTAAATATATTCTGTATATAGGACTAATGTTGGAGCCTTTGATATTATAAAATTGCACATGATGAATCTGGAATCATAATTTGACCAAATTCCAATAAACATTGAGTTTGTTTGACTTGTTTATATGACCTTTATCAAAAAAAAAAAAAAAAAAGAAACGGATGAAAAAAACACAATAATTGTCTTAAAATTTATTCGATTTGTGGAAACATGAATAAAACGCTTTTATGTTTCGATCCGGCTCATGCATAAAAGACTGCCCGCCAAATCACGCGGGCGGCGGCGGCGGCGGCGGTAGCGAGAGGTGCGGCGACAGGATGCGACAGGATTGCTCGGGGCCCGGGACGGGGTGGGGCGGGGCGGGGACGGGGGCTGCACGGGGTAGTGGCGTGACGAGTGAGGACAGTGGCGAAACTAGGGGGGTCTGATTGGGGGGGCAGACAGGGGGGCAGTGATCTGTTTAGGGGGGGCATGAAGTAATGGGGTACACTAGTCCAGGGAAGCGTTCTTCTGGGATTTTTAAATTTTCAATTCCAGAAAAATACTGCTATTTTGGCCAGAATTCTAAGCTGTGGATGAATTTAGCCTTAAATAAATGTATCCAAGGCTTATGTAAACTAAGATAGACTCCACTGATTATTTAAAATTTTGTCTCCTTTCACCTACATTGAAGTCCTATAAGCACCAGAAAAAAACATTTAAAAGCAGGTGAATTTTAATGACAACTTTATTATAAACAGGGCTGAAAAATCCTTTTAAGAAAAAGTTTTTATTCCTCCAACAGTTCAACTGTTTTAAAAACAAAAAATTACTTCAGACATAATTTTCCACTTTTCACAGTTTAATTGAAATTCCATGCCAATCTACACTTGAATTTAGCAATTACTATATATGTTACAGTAAGATTGTGAAGCTAGGGATTTCGTGAAATCTCTAGTGAATTTGTGAAACGGATTTTCATTTTGCTATGTTATGAGTCTAATCTAACCTAACATCTAAACTTTACCGAACCTAACCATCCCTACCCAACCTTACCATAACCTGACTAAAACAACCTGACCTTTCTTAGCCTTACACAGCCTGAGAGACTCAGAGAGAGTAACATAACATTGGATTGTTTTATAAATAAAGTTAGTTTAGGACAGGTAATGTTGGTTTATGGTAAGGTAGGTTAGGTTAGGTAATGTTAGTTTAAGTTAAATTACATTCCATAACATAGCAAAATGAAAATCTGTTTCATTAAATTCACTAGTGATTTCATGAAATCCCTACCTTCATAATCTTACTGTAACTATAACATACAGCATATACAAAATAGCCAGAGTACTGACGTAGATCAGTGTCTAAAACAACTGAATTTTTCTGTTGTTGTGTCTACCCACAAATCTGTCCAAAAAGAGATCTAAACTTAATTTTTTTGCCCTCTTGCGATGAATAGCAATTACACCAAGAGAATCAAGTTTGGTATCACAGACTGTACTTCTAAGATAATTTTTTATCATTCTGAGTGAGGAAAAACTCCTCTCACAAGAGGCTGATGTTGGAGGCATAACCAGTGCAATGTTTAGTAACCGATACAAATCGGGGAATGCTTCCTTGTATGGAGCCAAGAATGAAGAAAATGCAACCATGCTCCGTATCTCCTGACTCTCGGATGTCTTTCTGTCAACCAGTCTTTTGGCTTGTCTTAGTTCTACACTTATATATTCTGTATTAATTGCAAACTGTTCTGCCATAGTTGTAAGTTTCTGACAATCCAGAAAATGTGGAGAGCTTGGTTCCAAACAAGATATACTTCTGAGGAGGGACTTGTTTGGTTCATCAAATCTTGTTGCAAGTTCTGCTAAAATTCTGTCCAAGACAGGGTAAAACAATTTTGAACGATACTCCTCTTCTTGAGATACCACATCCTGCTGGCCAGTTGTCGTCATCACAACACTCTCCTTCAATCTATCAGGTATTCTTCTAACTCTTCTCGGTGCAGGAGGGACAGTGTCAATGCTTACTGAATGAGCTAAATTGATAGCACGTTGCCAGATTGATTTCCACGTATCTTCTTGACGTTCACTTGCCAGATCTTCCGTAACAGAGTCTATCATATCTGCAGCAGCAGATAGGTTAAGGAGGGTGACTGTAACATGTCTGACAAAAGCTTAGTTCTCTGTAATAAATGTGTAAACATTGCTAGACAAACAATAATATCAAATGTGAGGCTTGCAAGTAAGCACCTAGCATCATGAGCTCGTTTGCCAGAATGAGTTTCAGCTATTTTGTCTAATGTACTTACGATACATGGCAAGGTATCTAGGATGACTTTGCAGGCCATATACTGACAAGCCCACCTTGTGTCACTCAGTTTCTTTAATGTCTGTGGTTGCTTGCTTGTTGCTTGTTCCTGTTGCTCTTGCAAAAATAATTCATGTGCAGTGTGAGACGACATGAACATGTACAACTCCTGAATGAAGGAAAAAGTTATCTGCTTTTTCACAGACTTAACACTTTCAACAAGCACAAGGTTGAGGCGATGGTTGTAGCAGTGGATATATACTGCATGGGGAGCATGTTCTTCTCTAAACAAAGCCTGTACTCCTCGATTTCCCCCACTCATTACCGATGCTCCATCATAAGTTTGGGCAACACAATTAGCTGGATTAATTCCACAGTTGGTGAGAATTTCATAGAGCTTGTCTTTGAGATGTTCAGCATTTAGTTGTTTAAGGTGAATGAAACCTAGAAATTCTTCATGAATAGAATTGTCATACATGTAGCGAATGACCACTGAGCCCTGTTCCTTCTTGCTGATATCTTTCGTTTCGTCCATCATGACAGCATACTCACTGCTAGCATTCACCTCTTGGCTAATTTCAGTCCTGATCATTTCTGCCAGAATATCAAGAACTTCATTTTGGATTTTGGAACTTGTATAGTTGTTTCTGAATCTCAGCTTCTTTTTCACAATGTCATCATGATCTGATATTGCTTCCATAATTTCTAAAAAGTTGCCCTTATTTTCACTGTCCTTGTCTTCTCTATGACCTCTTTGAGCTATTTTTTGCCTTGCTGTTAGACATAGCACTTTTGCAACAACTTTGATGTAATGCCGATTTTCACTGACAATCTTTCCATGTTCAGTACTTAATGATGCTTCAATTGTCTTTCCCTGTTTCACTCGTGCTTCAAACTCCTTCCATGCAGTGAAGGTCAAACTGTGATAGTCACTGCGCTCGTGCTGGGCAAATCCAGCATCTTGTTCGGGTGCTTTCTTCCATTGGCGATAGCCAACAAGAGTGAAATTGTTTTCAGACCTAGACTTGTTGGGAACAGGAAAGTTCCTGCAAGAGAAACAGTATGCAGCATCTTGAGAAACAGAGTATTCCAACCACGTGTGCTGTTGATACCAGGCTGATCTGAAAGATCTTTTCGAAGTTCCAAAGCGGGTCACAGGAAATACACACGATGAAGGTTGCACAGGCTTGTCTAACCGACCAGAACTGATATCACTAGGTCCTGGGGGTCGGGAAGTTTCAGCAGGCTCGGGGGTAATTATTCTCCGTCTCTCGGGCCCGGCATAGGGTCTTTCTGATTCTGAATAAGGTTCTTCATCACTTTCAGAAATGTTACTGTCATCCGAAGAATCATCAAGAAATAACACATCTTCTGTAACTTTGCCTGCATCTGATTTCTTACTGCTGTCACTCTCTGCAGATGCATTACCCTTTCGCTTGGCGAAAAATGTCTTAATGTTGGCCTGCATCTTGAAAGCATTGCCTCAGCCTGGTCAGCCAAGAGTCACCGAGTCAGCCTGTACACAAACGAAATATGTTTTAGCAGGCCACCGGTCTTTACAGTATGCACAAATTACATTTAAAGTAGCTGATTTAGTCTTAGTGCGAAGTGTGGTGTACACATTACGCTGTACAAACCCTAAAGGCGCAGTCACACGAGCAGTTATTTTTGGCAATTTATTTTGGCAATGTATCACTGAAATGGTTACACGAACCAGGGTAATAGGTTAGGGGCTCCTATGGGAATTAGTTGCAATAATTAGATGATTAGGTTGGATCAGGTTAGATTTGACTGAATTGGCTAAGTTAAAAAGATTTAAATTTAGGTTGGGTTTAGTTCTCGAAGCCTTTTGACCAGTCACCAAGCGGGATCCTTATACTAAGGGACTACTTCCAAAGGGCAAAAAAGAAATCAGTCGTGTTATTAGTATTATTTTCGGTTCATTGTACAGAAGGCTCAATTAAACTGCCACTAGGAAAAAAATAACCCTGGAAATTCCTACAACTGTGAATGCCTTGTTAAATATGTGTTCTTGGGCGGCGCTATGTTTAAGAATAGGTACGACCATTACATTTATACGAAACAATGCCTTTGATAATGGCTGAGGTAAAAAGAAATCATCAGTTATCTCCATCGCCGGAGTAATCCGAGCGAGGGATACCTTAATATATTCTTTCCATCCCGGCCGCACAAAGAGAAAGGTTATACACGGACTAACAGTTGACTGCTATATGCGAGCCGGACCTCATCGACATGCCTCAAAAAATTGAAAATGCAAGGAACTGAACTTCATCATTCCAAGCTCGTGTATCTGCACAGATCCAACTAATCATGAAAACCGAGGGATGATGGCATTGTCCTTGTCATTACTTTTATCAAATGCCATTGTGATATATAATCATTGTTAACACTACTACGTACGGACGGAGCCGCCCATCGAGAAGCAGGTGCCCTTGGGAGTTGGGACAGAAGATGACGCCCGTGAAATCACTCCCAATCCCGCGGGAGTAGCAAATCACCCACCATACAGTACACGTGCACCACGGTCACCACCATCACCACACAGCTGATTATTCCCATTTTCTATCAATGCTACTGCCTATTGAATGGTAACTATTTCAAACTTATACACAATACTGAGTACAAAACTCAAATTTATCATTTATTTTCGGTATCACGTAAATGAATCACAATTTTAACCTATTCTTTATTATTTATTAATCAATGAACAATGATATAATAAAATAAATATCTTATATTTGATTTTTATGGGGGTGACTCTTATTTAAGAAGACTATAAATAATGATGGACTTTTTTCATGAACACGAGGCGATTCTGTCCATAGATATATTATGAAAATTTATATTATATTCTTATATTATAGTTTTTATTTTATTTTCATATTATCGCTTTTATATTATATCTATGGTTCTATCTGTTTGTTGACGGAAAGACGAATTCCAGTAACACGTGTCACAGTCACAGACCTACAGCGATAATACTTTATAACTCTGTGACATGTGTGAAGTGTTCTTAACCACCGTAGCATGGCAAAAATAAATGAAAATAAAATAAATAAATAAATAAATAAATAGATTAATAATATAAAACCAAAATAAATTAAATACATAAATAAAACATAAGACACTTTTAAATACAAAAATATGAGTATATCAACCCTGTCTGGGCCTGCCACTTTCAAAGTTAACGCTCCTTGGACCTTGGTTCCCATACTGGGAATTCCTGATCTAGTTATAGTAATAAAAAAACAGGCTGTTGCCCAAATTTTAGGAGGGTAAGCCTGGTTACAGCCCATCCCAGTCCACCTCTGGGCTTGGTTCGTACGCCTATGAGCAGTCCCATCTTGATTGGGGGGGCATTTGGGGGGGCACAGTTCATTAATGGGGCATATGCCCCCATGCCCCCCCGTAGTTTCGCCCCTGAGTGAGGACCTGTGAGTGGAGCCAGACCTCTGATTTAAGCATGGTATACAACCACCCCACCCCCCGATAAAGGAACTAGAACATTATTTATGCTTCATGGAATGTAATACAATTCAATATGAAAAAATCAATAAGTCAATACTTACTTTTTATGAACACGTGTTAAATGTTTGATGACATACGGGCATTATAAACTTGCTGTAAGCGAATCGAATCACGTGTTCATCATTCCTCTAATTTTCGGTCTTGGAAAACTCCATACATATTTTTTCAAGAGTTTCTAGTACACCCAATTGCGAAACATTGTAGGCAAAGTACATGGCATAAGCCCGCACATCGCTTCGCGTGCTTTGAAGTCGAAATGCATTTTATACATACAGAGCCCGTGGTAATAAATATAATTTAAATGATCAGAGTATAATTTTGTATCGAGAGCATAACAAAAAAGGAACACTGCCATGACCGGTTCATATTAGAGACAAATCAATTGTACCATTTGTCATTTAGAATAACTTGGTAGCGTATTGACGATGCACACTATAGGTTTTCTATATCGAGGTATAGAGTTTACCTCGTCTGCCAATAACACGCCTAAAAACAAGGCTTGCTTTCCTATGTGCCCCTCAATCCTCTTTCAATCTCCATGTTGTTCATCGCACAGCCGCTTCAAGCGCGCACATCACACTGCAGCCGTCTTTCAGAATTAACTGTTATTATACCCACTGTTTCGCCAAACAGTATCAACAGACGGTTCTCGTTTTCTCCCTTGCTTAGATTCAAGCTAAGTCTAAGCCCCCCATTCATTTCAACGGGCAAATTATCATTCAAGTTTTCAGCACGCAAATCAAATGTGCAAATCATTGCCCCCTTGCCGAAAATATCCTTTCCGATTAAATGGTCTTTGTGAAAACCAAGTGCATCCAAAGTACGATGATAGAGCTCAGCATAGTCATGAGGGAATTTACTAGGAATATTATACATGGTTCTACCATTAACACTTAAGCTTATTTGACTTATATCGCCATGGCTCAAATACAATGGATTTAGCGTATAGTCGCCAGAATGAGCTTCCATGCTCGTTATAATAAGCGAGAGTTTTTCCGGAATAACATCACCCCACGGTTGATCATACGTTCCTGAGGTTTGGTCTTTGGCTAGCACATAGGTTTTCAAGAGGGTTTTGGTAAATGTCGATTTCAAAAGATTCCCTGTGGCGAGAGACGCGTTCAAAGCATGAAGTGCATTAGGATAAGGAAACAGTCGCGTATAAAGCAGCTTGGCTGAATCTATATGCAGACGAATATTATCGCCAGTTGGAGAATTTAGCAGCCATGCATTACTAGATAGTTCCATTCTGAGTCTAATCGAAATACCATCGAGCAAGTAACTGTCTAAAGAACTTATATCCAGAAGAATCGGGGTACAGAGTTGTATACCGTGAGTCTTAACCCGCTTCATAATGGTCTTGTGTTGCGCGCTGGCATTGTCAAAGTATTCTGCTGTTACTTTGGAAATAAAACCGTTCTCTGGGATGGTAATATTAGCATTGGCTCCAATTGTATTCAATTTGTTGGGCGACAAAGTATTCAGCATTTTAACGTATGACGTGTACCCATAAAGTACATTATTGTCAACAGCTACATCTCCCAAAAAACATAGCACTGATTTGAATAGGCTGTGCGCGGTATTATTTGCAAATTCAACGTGTTGAGCGTCTTCGAGAGGAGTAGTATTGTCTGGCTTAGTTAAGCGTAAAGAGGTGTGCAACACCAATTTCCCCAAATCAATAAAACTGCCAAGTGTTCCAGGAATGAGAAATTCTATATATCTATCGGATAATTTCATATTGAATCCGAGGTTAGTAGGTAAAACATCAGCATCATAACGGGAGGCAATCGTTGTTTCCAATAATCTCATTTTGTTAGGGCGGGGAAACAATTCACTGACACCGGCGGCATATTGCCCCAGGGGAGAACGCGGGTTCCCGACACCAACCGCGCTGGTGATGCTCGCCATACTGCTCTTAGTTCAACAATGATTACAACTCGGTAAGGATGTCCTTTTTATAACACCTTTTCCTCCCGACTCGCTTGACTTTCTTTTTCCCGCTTCCTCTAGTCAATTTCATTGCAGCTTGCTTTAAGGAATTAATTCCATGCTTTTTTATAGAGCTTCTCAAGTTGCTTCCCTGTGAAATATCATCTAGAACGTTGTTTCCAAATGTTCGAGCTGAAGGCACAATGGCATTTTTCACTAGGAAAGGGAAAGCTCTTTTAGCGAGTCCAGCTAAAACCGAGAATAAACCCCCGCCTCTGTGATAGCTTGGTTCATAAGAAAGTGTGACTATATCATCAATACCACTCCCTCGGGATGATATCTATTTGCCATTCGAAAACAGGGTATGATATTCTGCTACGGAAGGAGGGATGAATGTAACCCGCATGGTGGCGGCGAGGAGACTGTCTTTTCAAATGGACAACATTCCTATTAATACAGCAAAATGTACTCAAAGATTCAACGCGATCGGATATGAAGTCAACATGTAACAGGGTATCCTTCTTCGAAATGCATAGGACGACCTTTTTGATCTGTGAGTTTAATAGAAATCGAATCAATTACTTTGGATTTAAGGGACTTATATATAGTTGGATGCACGCCTTTTGTTAGACCTCCGGAGAGCGAAAAGGCATCAAGAATATTTACATGTTTCCCTGCAGACCTCGAGGGATTGACAAGGTCAGTGTAAATGAGAACACACTGTACGTCACCATTTCTCAACAGAGGGGCATGACCATGTAGCGGAACAAGAACGGGTTTTTTTTGTTCTTCATGTGTACCCAAGGAAGAAAACACAGCATAACCTAAGTTGGGGACAAAACCGAGAACCTGGGCCAGTCGCGCATCAAAGGAAACCTTAATAAATACAACTTGTGGATGATAACCATTGTAGCAGAACAAAGTTAAATGATCATTTGTGGAGCTAAATGCAAGAACCTCTCTAGAATACGCTAGTAAATGGTAGTTGTATCCATCGACCATCTCCTTTATCAATGTCGTTATTATACCGTTAACACACATCAGCAAATACCCAGTGTCATTATACAAGATATTAGCATTAATAGCCTTTGACAGTGTGCGTCTTTCAATAGCTTCTGAATCTGGCGTTGGTCTTATACCACATTCAAGGTGTATACTACACTCTGGTTCACCCGGTTTAACAATGTAATACCGACGGGGAAGCAACACGTTCAGTAGACCGACTTCATATTCCACGTCCTTGTCTAATGTTAGAGTTTGTATATTATTAGTAAAGCTAGTGCTGGAATTGGGGTAATTTTCCCCATCCGCAATGCTGGTAACATATATATGATGTGAGGAGTCACAAGACACTAGCAAAAATATTATAATTATTTCATTATATAGAGGTAGACATGACGAGATGCCAATTACATATTGAAGGTAAATCATACTAAACATCATTACATTGTTATTTATTGACATATTTTACATTTAGTGATGTACATAATTATTGGGAAATTGTCTGGAGCTATAGTTATTCAGGATCCACGTCGACTACAGCACCGTCCCGTTTTCTTTTCCATTCGTCAGCCACATCATCGTCCTCTGTATCCACCAGTTTCCTCTTCCTGTTTCGCTCGGGAGACACAGATAGAGTTAATTTTGTTTCAGGCTCATCGCAGGTCCACCATCTGTCCAGGATGACGCACGATATATTATGCAATTGGAGTTCAGCCGCAGCCTCTTGGAGATGCGGTTGGTAGTCAGCTTTCCACAACACGTAAAGAATTCCAGCGCTTGCAATATTGTAGGGGAAGACGACACTTGTAATGTTGCTTTTAATCACCCATTCTACCAGTTTTGTGATGGACTCTTTAAACCAGCGGAGGCGGTTATCATAACTGTCTTCCTTTACCCCACGAATGAAATTTTGATCTCTTGACGTCTGAAGATATCCTTGGTTTATAGGGTTATTTTCCAGTTCGCGGCCAGGAGCATACTGGGTTAGGATACACGCCACATAAGGGAGATTTTCACTCGGAGGATAACGAATATGCAGACTACCGGGAATACCACGATCTTCCCAGCGACACCTGTTCAGTTGATAGATCGGGCTTCTTTCGCGGTAGAGATTACTGTGCGGGTATAATCCATGTAGGCGTCCAGTAAACCCCCTCTTTTCGTAGCAGGAACTGCAGTTGAGGGAAGAAACGATGATGGTCTTGTTGTTGCGGTAGATGTCATCGCCAGGAGAACCGTCTTTGTAGTTGAACACGTAGGCGTCCGACATGGTGTCCTCTGGTATACTGGTGAGTGATGAATAGTACCGCTTCAGCTGATGGCGAGGGACGAGTAGCGAACCATCGTCCCATCTGCTCTCTCTTATAAGCCCGCTCAGGGCACCACCGTGTCCGAGCGTGTTCGTCCTCGCCTCCGGCATTTCTCTCTCCATGACGTCGCCGCCCCCTCTGTATAAGTCGCGCGTCCAACGCGGTTCAGTATCTACAACGTCCATGATTATGTTTCTTTCTTGAATCACAATGTAGGACTGCACTAGCACATTGGAAAAGCGGATTTAATATGGGTCCCATCTGTAAGTTGCCAACGATGGTTGTTTGGTGAAACCAGATCCCTGAATCTTTTGCCGCACGCGCGTATTTTTTATTTCGCTAGGTAATACACCCGTGGCGTCAATGATGTGTTTTATATCAGCAATGTCAGCAATCGTTGGTTTGTGACTTGCATTAGAGAGTAAATTCAACATGTACAGGATATTGGAGGATCGAACAGAAGACAATAGGTTGCCTCGGCTATCCCATTTTACGATGGGATTGTCTTTTATTCGTTCTAGCATCATATTGACGTATGGCACGTCGATACTTTTAACATACAGAGGTATTAAATTACTTATTTCAGGATTGGAGGATATCTTGTTCTCCCTAATCCCTGTGACTCTAAGTTCCACGGGTGGTAGTTTTGTGGTTTCTATACACCAGATCGCGATATTTTCTTTTGTGTAACTTTTCTTTCTTACAGAGCGAGACGACGGGTTCAATCTTGTAGGAGTGCTTGGTCTTGCACCATGGGACGACACGACAGGACCGCTGCTGCTTGCTGGCACATGTTCAGAGACCGGCATATGATCGGGATGGGTCGACTGCGGGTTGAAACACGATTGGCCGTTGACCCCCGGACTCGTGGAGTTGGCGCATTTAGCTTAATACCCGTTAAAACACGCTCAGCGGTAGACTCAGGAACAAGATAATACGTGCGCATTATCCAAATAATTTTCCGATCAAGGAAGCGGCAATAGGTAATATAGCAGCTAATATATTACCGCCCGTCTCGATGTCAGTATAAGTCTTTTCTTATGGAAAGGAGTTTTCTTTCTAGCTATGGCACGTATGTCTTCCCGATAGTTACGTAATTTCTTGATAACTTTGCTATTGAGGGTGAGGTGCTTCTTTAACAAATTGGAAAATATTTCAGATATACAGTTCAATTGTTCTCGAGCTGCTTGCTTAATAGCACGGTTTCTATCTTTTACTTTTAATTTCTTCAAAAGTAAGACAAAGTTTTTGTGTGCACTGAGGAGTGGTGTCTTTTTACGCATTTTCTACAATATCATTAGCGTCAATCCAGCTGTTGAATGAAGCAGGGTATCCCAACCACGATACAAAATACTGCTTTTTCCTTTATTTTTCGTGAACGCAGTATTTTAATATCGTATGTCTCAGGCAGAGCGCTTAAGACGAGCTCTGGCGCGTAGAATATCCCTGTATTGGTTCTCCAGACAAATCTTCTAAGAGATAAGTTCTTGGGCGATTCTTGTGTTTAATTGATTTTATGCGAAAGAGCTCGTGAGTATTTTGCTGCGTGTATCCTTTATGGAATACAGAGGAACGAGCATTTCCAACAAGGCGAACTATTTCCCCAACTGCCAGTCGAGAACTGATGGAAGACGCTGGTTGCTTCGGGTTTTTATACAATGCGTGGAATTGCCGTTTGATTGCAGATGGGTTTTTTAAGTTATGAATATCAATGGGAGTTTGTTTGTTCTTCAGTCCAGAATGGGGCGAGCGGTTGTAGGCACTGACCATGTTTTGCAGCTGATCAATATATCTTGAAGAATTTTGAGACGTGATGAACTTGTAGATGCGTGCTTTAAGTGTACGAATGGCCCGCTCTGCCAAGGCTGCTTTGATCTCACTTGAGTACACACTGTATAGCTTAATGCCCCGGGAACATAAATAGTTTCTTACTTTTCGATTCCAGAATTCTGTGCCCAAGTCGGTGTTTAATCTTCGTAAGCCTTCAGAATCTTTATTTTCCACCACTTGTTTAAAGGCCACGAGCATAGTATTTGCGTCTTTATTCCGACACGGGACAACTTGCATATACCTAGAAAACACGTCTATGCATACTAACAAGTAGCCTATGTTATTATTTTCCTTTCTTATATGTCTCACGTCTGCTAAATCGGCAGCCATGATTACTTTGGGTTTTGAGGCTATTATCTTTTGCCGGGGAAATTTTTTAGTCTGTAGCTTATGCAATGTATATGTTTTATTGCTTCTCAAAAAGTTGAATACGTCATCACGTGTTATTGCCGGATTTATACTTTTTGCTTTCTCCCATGATTTCGCCTGAGAGCTTAAACCATAGGGTTCGTTATGTTGGGAGTATAGTGTGTGTAAGAGTTCCTTCTTCCTGGAGTTCACCATTGGAATACGCGTTCACCTGGGGGTTCTCCAACAATGTTTGAGCGAAACTGTAGGGACTCAGGAGTATTTATACCCAAATCAACAAGAAGATATCCATAAGGACGTGAATATACAGCATATTTATATATATCTACAAACTGGTTTGCCTTCTCTTTCCCGAATATTTGTCTGCCCAGAGTATGAATTTGAGATAAATCGCGCTGTCTTAACAAGAGGAAATGAGAACAGTTCAGGCTAATATTCCTTGCATGCTTTCCACCCATATATAGATTTTGAGTGATAAATATGCATGAAATATTGTTGTGCCGTCCGCGAGTAAAAGCATCAACCACAATTTTGTTCCTTACAGCATCAATGAAAATATCGTCTAGTACATACAATGTCCCTCTCTGATCAAACGTATCCTCGTTGGCAATTGGATCAATTATTTCAGACGACACTATAACTTTAGGTCCTATTTCTTTATTTCTTTGAAGAGGATGAGACGTTAAGCCACATATGACAATTTTTTTGAACTTTTCATGATACTTCAGAATAAGCTGCTGTACAAGTTCCGATTTTCCAGAGTTGCTATATCCTGCAACTATTATGCGCGCAGGATATTGGAAAATATCGAGAAGGTTCTCTGAATATGTCTCAGTCATAGCGGAAACTCTATTAATGATGGTAATTATTAAAGTATGATGCTTATATAGCACAGAATATGTGTGTGTGTGTGTTTGTGTGTGTGTGTGTGTGTGTGTGTGTGTGTGTGTGTGTATACAACAAGAACAACAACAACAACAATAGCAATTACCCTCACTTTGTGCATGCCCCCCACTTCCGTCACCCCCCCGCTGACGGCCCTCTGACCGTCTTACCCCCACTCCCGTCACCCCCCCGCTGACCACCCTTTCTTCCGTCACCTCCCCCCCGCTGACCGACCTACCCCCGCTCCCGTCACCCCCCCCGCTTCCGTACGCTAGCCCGAGGGGGGGGGGGGGTTAGGGCATGTGAAATAGTGAAAACAATTTTTTTTTTTTTTGGGGGGGGGGGAAGGTAAAATAGATGTGGGTAGGGGGGGGGGGTCTAGATACCCCCTCTTCCGTAACCCCCCCGCAAATTACCCCCACTCCCGTAACCCCCCCGCTGACCCCCCCAACCCCCACTTCCAGTCCCCCCCGCAGAGGCAACCCCCACTTCCGTACATTTGTTACTACTGCTCATCAGCTCTTGCACCCCCTCTCCGTGCCCTTACGGGAGACCCACCAACGGCGGCCCTAGGTCTACGAGGCCGCCGCGGACTCCTGCGCAGTGATCGCAGACAGTCCTGGTACAGTGATCGCAGACAGTCCTGGTACTGCCGGTTTTTACGATGCGAGGTAACCGAATCAAGAGTACGGTGGGGGAGAACCTGTGCACAGATTGACTCGCATAGCTCCGCGACCGAGAGCTCAGGGTGGTCCCTTTCAGAGGTGGCCTTAAGGCTGTCCTCTTCCGGGTCCCACCTGGCCCTCGGCCGGGTCACTGTCTCCTGCAAAAGCGCCGCATGGAATGTCTCTGGGTGGGCTCTACGTTGGTGAAGCCTACGCCCTGGGAAGGAGGCGTAGGTCAGGCCACACTCGGGACAGGTAGGGGAGCGGTCTTGGCCCCGACCGGCGACAGCTTCCGCCATCCTGGCTGTGGATAGGCGAAATTAAGAAGGGTAAGAAGACTGTCGCTGTGAGGTGAGCGTTCAGTTACTCAGGGATTAGAGGGGTGGCGGGTAAACCCCAACCCTGCGTATCCAGCGGACCACCTGGAGGCCACTCACCAAGGGTAATTATGTTTCTGGTCTACCCCAGGCCTTTTGGGTTCGACCGTCATGATACTCATAGGCTACCGCTTTAGAGTCATAGTTACTCCAGTTGTAAACTGGACCCGTAAAAAGTTTCTTGCGGCAGTGCTGGGTCTGCGAAAAACCCTACGTGATTAACACGATGGTGCAGACTTGAGCGGTTGAGCTGTCGCAAATACCTAAAGCACGGGCATCAGGTGCTGGCGCGACACCCCCCCCCCCCCGTTTACCCGCCACACGATTCATGACTGAGGGCATCGTCCAGCGCTCAAGACGCAAAGTTTACCCGCCACACACCAAATTGTATGTCGTATGAAGGGTCAGTGTCTCCTTGACCTGTCCGTTACTCCAGCCGTTTACCCGTCACTCGAGCAGTCAGTGACTGCCTCGGCCAGCGCTCAGGAGGCAAAGCGAACCATTAAGGGTGAGCGACCTACCCCGGCCGATTACCCGCTGGCCTCGGCCAGCGCTCGCGAGGCCTGAGTATGTTACTCCCGCCGTTCACCCGTCAGTGACTGCCTCGGCCAGCGCTCAAGAGGCAAAGCGAACCATTATTAAGGGAGAGCGACCTACCTCCGCCGATTACCCACTTGCCTCGTCCAGCACTCACGAGGCAAAACGAATCATTATTAAGTGCGAGCGAGCTACCGCCGCTGATTACCCGCTTGCCTCGTCCAGCGCTCACGAGGCAAAACGAGCCATCAGGTGCTGGCGCTTTACCCCCTCCCCCCCGTTTACCCGCCATACGATTCATGACTGAGGGCCTCGTCCAGCGCTCATGACGGAAAGTTTACCCACCGCACACCAAATTAAATGTCGTATGAAGGGCCAGTGTCTCCTTGACTTGTCCGTTACTCCAGCCGTTTACCAGTCACTCGAGCAGTCGGTGATTCCCTCGGCCAGCGCTCAGGAGGAAAAGCGAACCATTAAGGGCGAGCGACCTACCCCCGCCGATTACCCGTTGGCCTCGGCCAGCACTCGCGAGGCCTGAGTCCGTTACTCCCGCCGTTTACCCGTCAGTGACTGCCTCGCCAGCGCTCAAGAGGCAAATCGAACCATTAAGGGCGAGCGACCTACCCCCGCCGATTACCCGCTGGCCTCGGCCAGCGCTCGCGAGGCCTGATTCCGTTACTCCCGCCGTTTACCCGTAAGTTACTGCCTCGGCCAGCGCTCAAGAGGCAAAGCGAACCATTAAGGGTGAGCGACCTACCACGGCCGATTACCCGCTGGCCTCAGCGCTCGCGAGGCCTGAGTATGTTACTCCCGCCGTTCACCCGTCAGTGACTGCCTCGGCCAGCGCTCAAGAGGCAAAGCGAACCATTAAGGGCGAGCGACCTACCCCAGCCGATTACCCGCTGGCCTCGGCCAGCGCTCGCGAGGCCTGAGTCCGTTACTCCCGCCGTTTAGTCGTCAGTTACTGCCTCGGCCAGCGCTCAAGAGGCAAAGCGAACCATTATTAAGGGAGAGCGACCTACCTCCGCTGATTACCCGCTTGCCTCGTCCAGCACTCACGAGGCAAAACGAACCATTATTAAGTGCGAGCAAGCTACCCCTGCTGATTACCCGCTTGCCTCGTCCAGCGCTCACGAGGCAAAACGAGCCATCAGGTGCTGGCGCTTTACACCCCCCCCCCCCGTTTACCCGCCATACGATTCATGACTGAGGGCCTCGTCCAGCGCTCATGCCGGAAAGTTTACCCGCCGCACACCAAATTAAATGTCGTATGAAGGGCCAGTGTCTCCTTGACTTGTCCGTTACTCCAGCCGTTTACCCGTCACTCGAGCAGTCGGTGATTCCCTCGGCCAGCGCTCAGGAGGAAAAGCGAACCATTAAGGGCAAGCGACCTACCCCCGTCGATTACCCGTTGGCCTCGGCCAGCACTCGCGAGGCCTGAGTCCGTTACTCCCGCCGTTTACCCGTCAGTGACTGCCTCGCCAGCGCTCAAGAGGCAAATCGAACCATTAAGGGCGAGCGACCTACCCCCGCCGATTACCCGCTGGCCTCGGCCAGCGCTCGCGAGGCCTGATTCCGTTACTCCCGCCGTTTACCCGTCAGTGACTGCCTCGGCCAGCGCTCAAGAGGCAAAGCGAACCATTAAGGGCGAGCGACATACCCCCGCCGATTACCCGCTGGCCTCGGCCAGCGCTCGCGAGGCCTGAGTCCGTTACTCCCGCCGTTTACCCGTAAGTTACTGCCTCGGCCAGCGCTCAAGAGGCAAAGCGAACCATTAAGGGCGAGCGACCTACCCCCGCCGATTACCCGCTGGCCTCGGCCAGCGCTCGCGAGGCCCGAGTCCGTTACTCCCGCCGTTTACCCGTAAGTTACTGCCTCGGCCAGCGCTCAAGAGGCAAAGCGAACCATTAAGGGTGAGCGACCTACCCCGGCCGATTACCCGCTGGCCTCGGCCAGCGCTCGCGAGGCCTGAGTATGTTACTCCCGCCGTTCACCCGTCAGTGACTGCCTCGGCCAGCGCTCAAGAGGCAAAGCGAACCATTATTAAGGGAGAGCGACCTACCTCCGCCGATTACCCACTTGCCTCGTCCAGCACTCACGAGGCAAAACGAATCATTATTAAGTGCGAGCGAGCTACCGCCGCTGATTACCCGCTTGCCTCGTCCAGCGCTCACGAGGCAAAACGAGCCATCAGGTGCTGGCGCTTTACCCCCTCCCCCCCGTTTACCCGCCATACGATTCATGACTGAGGGCCTCGTCCAGCGCTCATGACGGAAAGTTTACCCACCGCACACCAAATTAAATGTCGTATGAAGGGCCAGTGTCTCCTTGACTTGTCCGTTACTCCAGCCGTTTACCAGTCACTCGAGCAGTCGGTGATTCCCTCGGCCAGCGCTCAGGAGGAAAAGCGAACCATTAAGGGCGAGCGACCTACCCCTGCCGATTACCCGTTGGCCTCGGCCAGCACTCGCGAGGCCTGAGTCCGTTACTCCCGCCGTTTACCCGTCAGTGACTGCCTCGCCAGCGCTCAAGAGGCAAATCGAACCATTAAGGGCGAGCGACCTACCCCCGCCGATTACCCGCTGGCCTCGGCCAGCGCTCGCGAGGCCTGATTCCGTTACTCCCGCCGTTTACCCGTAAGTTACTGCCTCGGCCAGCGCTCAAGAGGCAAAGCGAACCATTAAGGGTGAGCGACCTACCACGGCCGATTACCCGCTGGCCTCGGCCAGCGCTCGCGAGGCCTGAGTATGTTACTCCCGCCGTTCACCCGTAAGTGACTGCCTCGGCCAGCGCTCAAGAGGCAAAGCGAACCATTAAGGGCGAGCGACCTACCCCAGCCGATTACCCGCTGGCCTCGGCCAGCGCTCGCGAGGCCTGAGTCCGTTACTCCCGCCGTTTAGTCGTCAGTTACTGCCTCGGCCAGCGCTCAAGAGGCAAAGCGAACCATTATTAAGGGAGAGCGACCTACCTCCGCTGATTACCCGCTTGCCTCGTCCAGCACTCACGAGGTAAAGCGAACCATTATTAAGTACGAGAGAGCTACCCCCGCTGATTACCCTCTTGCCTCGTCCAGCGCTCACGAAGCAAAACGAGCCATCAGGTGCTGGCGCTTACACCCCCCCGTGTACCCGCCATACGATTCATGACTGAGGGCCTCGTCCAGCGCTCATGCCGGAAAGTTTACCCGCCGCACACCAAATTAAATGTCGTATGAAGGGCCAGTGTCTCCTTGACTTGTCCGTTACTCCAGCCGTTTACCCGTCACTCGAGCAGTCGGTGATTCCCTCGGCCAGCGCTCAGGAGGAAAAGCGAACCATTAAGGGCAAGCGACCTACCCCAGGCGATTACCCGCTCGCCTCAGCCAGCGCTCGCGAGTCCTGAGTCCGTTACTCCCGCCGTTTATCCGTCAGTGACTGCTTCGGCCAGCGCTCAAGAGCTAAAGCGGACCATTAAGGGCGAGCGACCTACCTCTGCCGATTACCCGCTGGCCTCGGCCAGTGCTCGCGAAGCCTGAATCCGTTACTCCCGCCGGTTACCCGTCAGTGACTGCCTCGGCCAGCGCTCAAGAGGCAAAGCGAACCATTAAGGGCGAGCGACCTACCCCCGCCGATTACCCGCTGGCCTCAGCCAGCGCTCGCGAGACCTGAGTCCGTTACTCCCGCCGTTTACCCGTCAGTTACTGCCTCGGTCAGCGCTCAAGAGGCAAAGCGAACCATTAAGGGCGAGCAACCTACCCCCAACGATTACCCGCTGGCCTCGACCAGCGCTCGCGAGGCCTGAGTCCGTTACTCCCACCGTTTAGCCGTCAGTTACTGCCTCGGCCAGCGCTTAAGAGGCAAAGCGATCCATTATTAAGGGAGAGCTACCTACCTCCGCCGATTACCCGCTTGCCTCGTCCAGCACTCACTAGGCAAAACGAACCATTATTAAGTGCGAGTGAGCTACCCCCTCTGATTACCCGCTTGCCTCGTTCAGCGCTCACGAGGCAAAACGAGCCAGTAGGTACTGGCGCGTTAATCCCCCCACCTCGTTTACCCGTTACACGATTCATGACTGAGGGCCTCGTCCAGCGCTCAAGACGCAAAGTTTACCCGCCACACACCAAAGTGTATGTCGTATGAAGGGCCAGTGTCTCCTTGACTTGTTCGTTACTCCAGCCGTTTACCCGTCACTCGAGCAGTCGGTGACTGCCTCGGCCAGCGCTCAGGAGGCAAAGCGATCCATTAAGGGCGAGCCTCGGCCAGCGCTCGCAAGGCCTGAGTCCGTTACTCCCGCCGTTTACCCGTCAGTGACTGCCTCGGCTAGCGCTCAAGAGGCAAAGCGAACCATTAAGGGCGAGCGACCTACCTCCGCCGATTACCCGCTGGCCGAGGCGCTCGCGAGGCCTGAGTCCGTTACTCCCGCCGTTTATCCGTCAATGACTGCCTCGGCCAGCGCTCAAGAGGCAAAGCGAACCATTAAGGGGAAATTGGGCCGCTTGGCACTGATATCGGTTTTTGGCTCCTCCTACCTTTATTTTCTCACCTAGGTGAATAATATTTTTACACAATGTGTATTAATATGCAGTACTTCTATACCAGTAATATGGTAAAGAAAGCTAAGCTGAATAGTATGGCAATTTCCTTTTGATCACAGATAATATACACAATAAAGTACCTATGGTACTATTTTCGTACACCTAAGTGAAGTTACAACAAATTTATTACACCGTAAAATGTTACCTTTTTATTTCATCGAAAATTCGAGTTTTATAAATGTCATAAATTTATTTGAGGAAATTAATGCGTGATAATAGTACGTTTACTAAACACGAGGGTGATCATTTTTATACTTGAATTTCTAAAATTGGTCAATTACTGACAGAGTTATTAAACATTATGTGTGCCAAAAACAAGTTTTGAGAAAAACGCATTTTTGTGTGAACATCTTCAATACCCCATAACAATCACTCCAACATGCACCAAATCCAAATATTTAATTATATAACTCTGCGGCCATTCCTGGAAAGTTGGTAGTGGTTGTTTAGGTAGTTCAGGCCATGTTTACATCACGTTTATGTCACTTGTATAACCCCTACGGAAGGTGAGTTCTCCCTTGCCTGGTAGACCTCTAAAGAAACCAAGGCTCCTGGTCCCGTGTTATAATCATATTAGGTTATATAACATTTTTGATATATTATATATATCTAAAATGAAAATAACATATTCACTGGGTCTCAGTGGAGCCCACCCCACCTCATTGTTGCCAGGACAGTTTGTTTAGAAATTACCAGGCTGGTAATCAGGGCCAGGTGTTGTCTTGCTTTTCTTTTTTTACTTCTTTACTGCTTTCCGTGGCGTATATGCTGTGAACTCTTTGACACCCACCTGGGAGGGTGGCTGATGCGTATCGTCACATTTCTTCCACCTTTTCAATATACTCTGGCGCGCTGCTTCACTTTTCGACTTTCTTTTTGCACTCGTACGTGGCATTGTCACTTACTATAGTCGGTACGACAAAACAAACGCACAAAAGTCATCACCATGGAAGATAGAGAATGACGTGAAGAGAGTACGTACATCCACCCCGTCTTATTTCGCGCACTGAGCCCAAGGCCATGCGGCACGCCAACTGCTCCCTCCTCTCACCAGACAGACCCAAAGTATCGTACACCGCTATCAATCAGAAAAATTCCGAAAAAAGCAGAAAAAACGAAAGAAATACAAGGAAAACAAAGCTTATTGGATAAGAGGGCGTGTCCGCAGCGAAGGCATTTAAATGTCCAGCCATTTAAATCCGCTTTACGCGGCGATATGCGTCTGGCAACCAGTCACCCCGGTTGGGTGACGAGTGACGACGCCATACACGAAGTTTTCCTATTCCGGCTTTCCCGTATAGGGTATGCATCTCATGTGGGGGGCTCCTCACACAGCTCTTCTGGACAGAGTGGAGGCTAAGGCTCGTCGTCTCATCAGCTCTCCTCCTCATACTAATAGTCTTCTACCTCTTAAATTCCGCCGCAATGTTGCCTCTCTTTCTATCTTCTATCGATATTTCCACGCTGACTGCTCTTCTGAACTTGCTAACTGCATGCCTCCCCCCCTCCCGCGGCCCCGCTGCACTCGACTTGCTACTCATGCTCATCCCTATACTGTCCAAACCCCTTATGTAAGAGTTAACCAGCATCTTCACTCTTTCATCCCTCACGTTGGTAAACTCTGGAACAATCTTCCTTCATCTGTATTTCCTCCTGCCTACGACTTGAACTCTTTCAAGAGGAGGGTATCAGGACATCTCTCCTCCCGTATTTGATCTTGCTTTCGGCCACCTCTTTTGTTTCTTTTTTAGGAGCAGCGAGTAGCGGTTTTTTTTTTATTATTGTTTTCTTTTTTTGTGTGTCCTTGAGCTGCCTCCTTTGTTGTAAAAAAAAAAAAAAAACTACCTTTCCTTCCTGCTGGAAGTATGCCTTCATACATCCTGTGCTTAAGAAGGGTGACCGTTCCAATCCCTTAAACTACCGTCCTATAGCTTTACTTTCTTGTCTATCTAAAACATTTGAATTAATCCTTAATCGGAAAATTCAAAAGCACCTTTCCACTTCTGACCTGCTATTTGATCGCCAGTATGGGTTCCGCAAGGGGCGTTCTACTGGTGATCTCCTTGCCTTCCTAACTGACTCTTGGTCATCCTCTCTTAGCCGTTTCGGTGAAACCTTTGCTATTGCGCTGGACATTATCAAAAGCTATTGATAGGGTCTGGCACAAGTCTTTGCTTCCCAAACTACCCTCCTTCGGTTTCTATCCTTCTCTCTATACCTTTATTTCCAGTTTCCTTTCTGACCGTTCTATTTCTGCTGTGGTCACTGTTCTTCCCCTAAACCTATTAACAGTGGTGTCCCACAGGGTTTTGTCCTATCTCCCACTCTCTTTCTGTTGTTCATTGAGGATCCTCTTTCCAAAACGAACTGTTTTATCCATTCTTACGCCGATGACTCCGCTCTGCATTACTCAACTTCTTTTAATAGAAGACCCACCATACACGAATTTAACGATTCAAGGCTGGAGGCAACAGAACGCTTAGCCTCAGACCTTACTATTATTTCAGATTGGGGCAAGAGGAACCTGGTGTCCTTCAACTCCTCAAAAACACAGTTTCTCCACCTATCCACTCGACACAATCTTCCAAACAACTAGCCCCTATTCCTTGACAACACTCAGCTATCACCTTCTTTAACACTAAACATCCTCGGTCTATCCTTAATTCAAAATCTCAACTGGAAACTGCAAAGCTCATCTCTTACTAAATCAGCTTCCTCGAGGCTGGGCGTTCTGTATCGTCTCCGCCAGTTCTTCTCCCCCGCACAGTTGCTATCCCTTTACAGGGACCTTGTCAGTCCTCGTATGGAGTATGCATCTCATGTGTGGGGGGGCTCCACTCACACATCTCTCCTTGACAAAGTGGAGTCAAAGGCTCTTTGTCTCATCAGCTCTCCTCCTCATACTGACAGTCTTCTACCTCTTAAATTCCGCCGCCATGTTGTCTCTCTTTCTATCTTCTATCGATATTTCCATGCTGACTGCTCTTCTGAACTTGCTAACTGCATGCCTCTCCCCCTCCCGCGGCCCCGCTGCACACGACTTTCTACTCATGCTCATCCCTATACTGTCCAAACCCCTTATGCAAGAGTCGACCAGCATCTACCCTCTTTCATCCCTCACGCTGGAAAACTCTGGAACAATTTGTAACGGGCTAGTCGGGGGGCGTTTAAAGGGCGTTGATTAAGACTTCAGCTTCCTTAAGGTGAATATATTCGTAGCCTATATACAGGAGCGTTGGAGCGAGAGTGACTGTCGTTGTGTGTCAGTCGGACTCTCGTGAAGGAGTTACGAGTTACAGGTTGGAAAATAATTGTTACAATTGGTCACGTACGTCAAGGTAACCTCTGCGCACCATCGAAATGCGAAGTATACAAAACTGAGACGGTAAACACTGACGGACGACATTCCTATAAGGTGGCGTGATCTATCTGTCGTGGGTTTTTTCCATTGACAATTGTATGCCTAATTCGTGGTGATATTAAATAATAATAATAATAATAATACATTGATATCCTACTATAACAATCTTCCTTCAGCTGTATTTCCTCCTGCCTACGACTTGAACTCTTTCAAGAAGAGGGTATCAGGACACCTCTCCTCCCGAAATTGACCTCTCTTTTTGACCACTCCTTTGACCTCTATTCAGAAGCAGTAAGTAGCGGGCTTTTTTTTTAAATATCTTTACGCCCTTGAACTGTTCCCTTAGTTGTAAAAAAAAAAAAAAATCAATTCAGAAAAAAAAAAATTAAGGTCCATGAAGATGCTAAAGAACAACTGAAGGCTGAAGAATCAGTTTGTTTAAAAATGACAAGAGATTTCTGGGAGGCCATTAAAAGGGAACAAGAAAAATAGATTGAAACGTCAGCGAGGACAACACCGGCCTCGACCAATGAAACGGGCCCTAACAGGCAGAAGACAGTAAGTATGTTAACCTGTTACCGATAACGACTATACAGGGTGATTCAATATTGTTCCACCAAACTTTGACGATCATTTCTTTTGTCGAAAAAAACACATTTTATTATGTGGCAATTTTCAGGGAAATGCGTTATTTAGGAGATAGGTGACTAATAAGAAAGGTAGCACTAATGAGTTTGGATATTGCATAACTGAAGGCAAAGGCGTTTCAGTAGTATAAGTAAAAATGACATTTGATAGACTAGCGGCCATTCCTATTTATCCTGTAATAATGTTGTATCCTATCGGTCAATGAGCATATATTACAGTGTACTTGTCTTTTCTTGGCACAAATGTAGCAAGAAACAGCGCTGTTGGCAGTGCTGCATTAACGTCTCAAAGTACCATACGTAGCTCTAGCCAGCTGTCCGAACACATGAACATCTGCCTTACCCTGGTCCACGTATGTAGTTATTCTGATCGCTTTGTACACCTTGGACATGGGGTCAGTATCATACGTTTGGGAATTTCTTACGTATGGTATGTTGGTGTAATCATACATTTTATAATGCAACTCTTCTTCATCAGTAGCAGCTGAAAAGACTCAGTGTCTCATTGAGAGTAGCAACTGAAGTTTCATCGACGAGGTTTGTTTAGGTTTCGAAGCTTCAGTTAATTTGACTCCAAGCAGTACTGAAATCGTGGGTGGTATGCAGCCCTGATGTCAATCCATCCTCTGGCCCCCGTTCAGGTAAGTGAATTGTGAACTTCGGCTGAAATTAGTTCATAATGTATTTGATAGACATTGTGCCTAAAGGTGTTATAAGAGTACATGGCAATACATAGGTTAAAATACTCTTAAAATACTATTAAATGCCGTTTTGAAACTTGGCAAACATTAAATGTGGTATTACCAGTACTGCATTATTTTTTTTTAATACGTATCACCTGCTTCGTGAATGATTGAAGTACAGACAACAAAGATCAAGTCGGTAAATACCCCAGAGTTATAAATAATACACTGCATGACTCATGGTATTCATTTCTTTTAGATGGCGGAGCCGGTGACAACGGTTTTCGACTGATTACCAGGAAACCCTTCACTGTTGGTCACCATATTTGTTCCCCCTGTCAGTGCTAGTACGTATTACATTTCGTTTTGTATTGTTTGAATTACTTAGCATATTATAGGTATGATGTTATGTAATGTGTGGGGAGGTTCAACACATGCAGCTCTTTTGAACAGAGGATTCAGAGGCTTTTCGTCTCATCAGATCCCCTCCTCTTACTAGCTGTCTTCTACCTCTCAAGTTTCACCTCAATGTTGCTTCTCTCTCAATCTTCTATCGCTATTTTAATGCTAACTGCACTTCTGAACTTGCTAACTGCATGCCTCCCCTCCTCCCACGGCCTCGCTATACACGTCTTGCAACACAAGCTCACTCCTATACTGTCCAAACCCTTTATGCAAGAATGAACCAGTACCTTCTCTCTTTCTTCCCTTTCACTGGTAAACTTTGGAGCAGCCTTCCTGCTTCTGTATTTCCTCCTGTCTACGACTTGAGTGCCTTCACGAGGGGAATATTAAAACACCTCTGTAACCAAAATACATAATATATCTTTCTTTATGACTTGACTCTCACTTTAGGGAGCAGCGAGTAGCGAGCTTTTTTCTACCTTTTGTTTTTGCCCTTCAGCTGCATCCTTAGATATAAAAAAGACAAAGTTTTATAATCAAAGTACAAATACCTTGGTGCCAGTACTTGCGAGTATAATTATCTCTTGATACCCGTAGGTGATTAGTAATGTTATAAGGATGGATTAAGACATAAGTTTGATATGCCTAGTTCAGTATTTATTGTTACTACCGCCAAGGAGGTAATAGTAATTTTATCGGCGTCAGTGTATGATTATTTAATCGTATTTGTTTGTTTCGTCACAACATAACTCAAACATTTAGGATTATTTTGATAAGATGTTCCAGAGGTCGGAAATGATCTGTAATTTGATCGGTGTTAGTGTGTGTTCGTTTATTTGTTTCTGCACAACATAACTCAAATATTTGCGAATATTTTTATAAAATGTTCGAGAGGTCGGAAACAGTCTGTAATTTTATCGGCGTTAGTGCGTGCTCGTTTATTCGTTGATTTCTTCACAGCATAACTGAAATATTTAGGAATTTTATGATGAAATGTTCGAGAGGTCGGAAATGGTCTATGAAATCATCAAATTTTGAGTTATCCTGATGATCACCTGGAACCAGCAATTTTCCTAAATTAATCTTAGAAGGAGGTCAAGACACGCCAATAGTGAAAAACAAGGTTACAACATGACCCCCAGAACTGACGTAACATAATTAATTCCAGGCTGCTCATTGCGAACTATGAATGTCATTGCGGAGATCTACGCTTTCAGATTTTTTTTTTTTTTACGTTAGTTTGTAATGTGGTTTCCGTATTTGCCTTCACAGGTATTAAGAATGGAGCAATACACCTTCGAAGAACAGGCAGATATGCATATGACGTATGGTGCAGCACGTGGGAATGGTAGAGCAGCACAGCGGTTGTATGCAGCACAGTTCCCATTCCGACGTCACCCACATTATTCAACATTTGCTGCCATTCACAGACGACTTAGGGATTCTGGAAGATTCCGCCCCACCAGGTCCGACGTAGGTAGACCTCGGCATACTCGTACAGCACGTAATGAGGAGAAGGTGTTGGAGGCTGTTGCTACTAATCCTCGGACTAGCACTCGTGCAGTTGCGTATGAGGTAGGGATTAGTCAGGCATCAGTGTGGCGAACGGTACATGAGCAGCTACTTCATCCGTACCATATTCAGAGGGTGCAGGCATTAACTCCAGCCGATTTTCAAAGACGTAGAGAGTTCAGTCAGTGGTACATAAATCAAACCTCAGACGATGGTGCATTTAGTAGTTTAGTATTGTTCACTGATGAAACAACTTTCACTAGGACAGGAATGTTTAATACACATAATATGCATTATTGGGATGAGGAGAACCCACACATCACTTGCGAGAGAGCACATCAACAAAGGTTTTCTGTTAATGTGTGGTGTGGAATCCTTGGAGATAATTTATTAGGTCCTTATGTACTTCATGGCCGTTTGACTGGAGAAACTTATCTGCACTTCTTGGAGAACATTTTGCCATGCTTGCTCGAAGATGTACCCCTAACAACACGAAGAGCAATATGGTTTATGCATGATGGAGCCCCTGCTCATAATAGTCATATTGTTCAAGATCACTTAAATCGGACATTTCATGGTAGGCTGATCGCAAATAGGGGGCCCATTTCATGGCCACGCTCCCCAGATTTAAACCCATTAGATTTTTACCTTTGGGGTCAACTGAAAACCATTGTGTACGCAACACCAGTTGACAGACAGGAAGACCTACTTCCTCGAATTCAGGCTGGCTGCGATCACATTCGCAATCTTATGCCTCGTGTTCTGGGACGTGTTCGGAATTCCATGATCCGCCGTTGTAATCTCTGTATTGAGGTAGGGGGCAATCACATTGAACATCTATTGTAGATGTTCTGGGTTCTGTTTATTTATCCTAATGAACATAGGATATTCTCATTAATCCTGAATAATACATATTGCCATGTTTTATTGTTTAACGTGATATACAGAAAACTACATAATGTATGTACAAACTGAATAATTGAATGTACCTGTGTTTTTTGTTAAATTTTTTCATGTTCAGTCTTGATAAGTAGGGTGGATCTGTACTGTCTAAACTTGGAAGCAGTTTACTTATTGCCTGTAAAATAAACATAATGTTACTCTACTGTTTTCTTTTCTCTATATGAATTATTCACAGTAGGCCCAAACATCAACCGTATGTTTTATTTGAAGTAGGCACATGGTGGATCGGTTTAGTATTTGTCAGTGGCGGCTCGTATAGTTTGAGTGCTGCAGAACAGCAGCACAACCTATTTTTTCTCTCGATAATAGTCGATACGTATATATGTTAAAGGAATTAAATGATTACCTTGATTACAGATTTATTTCCATGTGTGCACTATTTACTATTGGACTGAGCATTCTTTCGTTCCCGCAAAAAAAAATTGAAAATCCTATAAATGTGCAGCGGGTTCGGTGCCGAGTGCTGCCTGGAGAGGAGCTAATCAGCTGGCCCCAGGGCCCAGGCAGCGCTGCAACGGCCCGCGTTACTCATCGACAGATGCACTGCCGTCCAAACAGGGCAGCCTTTATCACCTATGGGTAGGGATGAGCGTGCTAATTACTGCTGTTTTCCTTTACCCTTTGCCAAAATTAATGGAAATTAAATACGTATAAATATTTTTTTAAGAATGATGATCTAGTGATTCATATTCATCTATGATTAGAGTCAATAGCAAGGAGAGAGAGAGAGAGAGAGAGAGAGAGAGAGAGAGAGAGAGTGTGTGTGTGTGTGTGTGTGTGTGTGTGTGTGTGTGTGTGTGTGTGTGTGTGTGTGTGTGTGTGTGTGTGTGTGTGTGTGTGTGTCCTATACGATTTTTTTTTTGGGGGCCCGTTGGGGATATACCTCAAGGGAAGAGGGTGTGTACGCCGCCAACCACCCAGACAGCAGTGGAGATGCCCAGTCCTTCAAGTGCAAGCGTAAACACCGGACTGGGGTGATGGAAAGAGTCCAACCATTTATGGTCCTACCTTGCAACTACCAGTGGTACAGGGCAGTACTCGAACATAAACACCCCAGCATCCTGGTATTCGCCTGAGCGTACAAGGCCTGAACCACTGGGCCACGAGAACACGGCCCATTCTAGCATTTACGTTCTTGAACCCTTTCACTCCGGTTGGCTTCTTGAAACTTTTAAAACAGTATACGTATGATAAGTCAGAACTGAATGAAACTACGAAATTTTCAAACCGAGAATATTACTGGATACAATTCATAACTCGCTGAATGTAAGAGAAGAATCATAAAACCTCATAACATCATCCAATGTCAGCTCAAAAACGAACATAAAAACTCTGCCGGATTAAAAGGGTTAAAAGCTTTTGATGCGCAACTCTCATGAAGTGTAGTCACGAGCAACCGCTAATAACCATTACATCCATTACCTCTCCATTCCTGACGCCATAATAGTTGCCAGAGAATACTGCTAGGGAAACTACCATGTCAAGAAAGTGAACGTTAAAAAGCTTTTCAACACTACATTATGATATACTATACATACAACCCCTTCCTCCATCTCCCGGAAAATTATGCAGTATGAGGGAGGCCAGGTGATACTATTTGGATGACTATGATATTCGTTATCTACTTAATGAGCTCTGATGAAGATTGTGCATTACGTAACCGTGTACTGTAACTCATTTGACGCAAACCATGATTGTGATGTGTGGATTTACATTCTAATTAAAAAATACAAAGTACCATGGTGTTGTCATCATTACGTGCGAGGGAGGGAGGGGGATGATGTGTTCGGTTAGCGGGACAACACTCTCTCCGTTTCCTTCATGCAGCGTTACCAACACACACGAGCTGCCGAATTAAATTCCGCTATAGTCACATATTTCCTAAATAATGCAATTCTCGAAAAATTACTACAGAATAAAATGTATTTATTTTAAGTAATACAACTGATACTCTAAGTTTGGTGGAACAATATTGAATCACCCTGTATAGGATGTATAAGAGTCGATCAGTGTTAATATAACTGCATGCTTACATGTTTTTTGACTTGCTGCAGGCGAAAGTGCCCCATAGCAGGATGTCCTGGCAGGTGCATGAATCTACATCGGCATCTCAGCCAATGTCGCGGGTATCTCACAAAGGAAGACCGGAATGAAATGCTTAAGAAGTATGAGCAGCTTGTGCAAGTGAGTGTGTCCACGGAGGATGCCCCTTCTAAGACCAAGACTAAACCTGACGGGAGCATGAAATACCCACTGCACCAGTGCTGCGTTTGAGATAAAAAATGTGAAACGGCTTGATGTCCAGGCTGAAAAGTCCATTTGGCCAGACGATAATCAATCCTATATAACAAGATAATGAAAGAATCCCTGGTTCTGACAACACAACTCAAAAATTCTTACATTGTCAAGGTCAGTTCTGGCAAAGTGACAATCACACTCTCAGATGGACTTAAATCATTTATAGAGAAGTTTGAAAAATATATGAAAGACTGTAGTCTTGTTAAAAGGGCAACCGCTAAGGCAGACATCAGAAATGTTATGAATGTTCTCAAGTGCCAGGGATGGAAGTAATAAAAAAATATTAAATGAACTAAGAAATCGGTGCAAACTAAAGAATGATGAGCAACTATGCAACCAAGACACTGAGGTGCTACCTGATGCGGAGTGGCAAGTGCCGTAAGTATGCTGGTTAATGTGGAATGTGATCAGGTTACTTATTTGATATATGTAAACATATTTGGGTGTACAGTGGATGGATTGTATTTATCCCAAAGATCATCCTGTCAAGTGAGGGCTATGGCAGACAGTTCAATGGTGGAGGCTGACCCACCTCAGCATGCAAAAGAGGCTTCCCCGACCTGTGAAAAGGTGGATGACTTCTTCGTCCTCAGTCCTCCGTCACGGGGGAAATCAAAACTGGACGAGGAAGCAGCATCTGCACTGACAGATAGAGGGTGTGTAGAAACAGTACTAGTGACATGTGACAATATGCATGCTTGTAATGATACATAACTAACAGAACTCTCTTCATTTCAGAAGTGTTCTGTCACTGGTACCAAGCCACTTCCCGTCGGACCTATCCATGTTGTCGCCTGTGGAAACTCTCACACCTTCAAGCAATCAAACAACCTGTGAAAAGGCGGATGACTTCCTCGTCCCCACTCCTCCGTCACGGGGGAAATCAAAACAGGCCGAGGAAGCAGCATCTGCACTGACAGATAGAGGGTGTGTAGAAACAGTACTAGTGACATGAGACAATATGCATGCTTGTAATGATACATAACTAACATAACACTCTTCAAATCAGAAGTGTTCTGTCACTGCCACCAAGTCACTTCCCGTCGGACCTATTAATGCTGTCGAAAGGGAAACTCTCACAGTTTCAACCAATCAAACAACCAATACAATACAACAAGACTAAACTAGACACTGCAGTAGTGTATGCGGACATCCGCAAAGCCATAAAGGCGGTTGACATAGGCGCCGAGACTGGATCGGTGTTCATAAAGTGGAAAGAAGTTAAAGCATCCATGAATGGCCTAATTCCCGAGTACAAAGAGTGGGCCAAAGAAAAAATTAAAAATAAATATAAATATTTGAAAAAGATGCGCAACTCAACATCTAAAATGTTTAATCTAATATTCAACCTTAGGGTAAGGGTTGAAGGAATGAAAGTTATGGAGGACCAGTGTAAGGGATACTGGCAAAGGAAAAAACGAACCATTATTTTTTTGTTAGCTTGAGTAATATGTATTGGATGGAAATGGATGTTACAAAGGATGTTTGTTTCATTTTTCTGATTATCCATTATGCTCAATGTTGACATACTATCATTATTCATAGTTAGCTAGGGTCATCATTTCCTATAATCTTGCCTTTTCTCTCCGCAGATCTGGCACCACTCTGGGGTTTTCCCCACCAGAGTATGAGACTGGTAACCTTGCCGTGGTGTGCCAGCTTAGCTACCTTGTGTGCTGTAACCTTAGGGGAGCTATAGCCACAAGGATGACTGACTACCAATGACCAGTTTCAATAAACCACCTTTGGATCACGATCCAGGCTTGAGGTTTCGTCACGTAGCCCGATGGCGAAATCCTCCTGATCGAGCCTTGGTTCTGAGATGTTTATAGTTTCCTTAGCACTCTAGAAGAGTCATTAGGTGAAGCACCAAGCAAGATATGTTCCCTACAAGTGATAGACTGTTTCCAAGATTTGAAACTCGTAGAGAGACCGAATGGCCACACAATAGGGTGTGGACGGCAAGACGTCTGCGTGGGAGCGAGACCCGTCTTCCATTGATAGAAACACCCTTACACGCACTTGGATAAAACAAAACAAAAACAAAAAAAATGAGTCAGGCATGTGGGAAATAATCCACCCGGAAGAGTATCCCTGATGCACACACCCTTATACACACTAGCGTAAAGAATTATCAATGTGAGGAGTGTCGAAATCAACCGGAAGGAAGGGTGCCCTTGATTGATACACTTTAACACACACTGGGGTAAAACACTATGAATATCAGGAATGTGGGAAACAATCCACCCAGAACAATATCCCTGATGCACACACCCTTACACACACTGGTGTAAAGAATGATGAATTTAAGGAGTGTGGGAATCAACGGGAAGGGTGACTTTGATAGAAACACCCTCACACACACTGGGGTAAAAAAAAAACTATGAATGTCAGGAATGTGGGAAACAAGCAACCCAGAGGAGTATCCTTGATGCACACACTGGGCTAAAGAACTATGAATTTAAAGACTGTGGAATTCATCCGGAAGGGTGACTTTGATAGAAACACCCTCACACACACTGGGGTAAAAAAAACACTATGAATGTCAGGAATGTGGGAAACAAGCTACCCAGAGGAGTATCCTTGATGCACACACCCTTACACACACTGGGCTAAAGAACTATGAATTTAAAGACTGTGGAATTCATCCGGAAGGGTGACTTTGATAGGACATCTCATGACTGCGTAGTCGTATTTTCAGTTCATTAGCATCGTCAAGCACTAATATCGATGCACATTATATAGAGACGCCTCATCCACTCCTACGGTCCAACAGGATTCAGCGTAGGTATATCTAAAGTTTAAGTTTTTTCCTAGTGCCATTCCATGACTAAAGGATCGTATTTTCAATTAATTAGACATTAACATTAAAGCACATTAAATATACACTTGGGTAGCGTAGCTATATCTAAAATTGAACATATACCTAGGGACATCTCATGAGTGCGTCATCGTATTTTCAGTGAATTAACTGTTCTTGGTCTTTTTTTTTCACTCCTATAAAGTGCCGTGAGCGTCCTTAGATCCTACCGTCGTGGGCTAAACTAGGGATGTACCGATACCCCAATATTTGACCGATACCGATACCGATACCTGTGCACTGATTTTTTTTATACAACAGTTCCAGCAGCTAAAGGGATTGATTGTTTGATTGATTTAAATTAGGCGCCGCAACAGCCAAGGTCATATGGCGCCGCATTCAATGAGTTAAAAACTAAAAAAAAAGGAAAAAATAAATAAACTAAAAGGGCTAAAAAACTAAGAGCAAAGCCAAATAAAACGAGACGAAACAAATCACACAGAAAACGGTCATAACTTATGGAGAAGGCCAGCCTTTTCCATAAAGAGAAGTACCTCATGTCCCGGGGAAAGGCATCTCCCTCCCAGCATCAGCGAGAGACGGAATGATCCGTCTTCTCCCCAACACTGCGACATGTATCGCGCTCGCAGGTCCCCCAAACTGGGGCACTCGACCAGCAAGTGCCGCACGGTCAGGGGAACCAAGCAGTCATCACAATAAGGCTGCACTCCCCGGGACATGAGGTAACCAGGTGTTAGACGCGTCTGACCCGTCCGAAGACGGGTCAAGGCTGTCTGCGAGCGACGGTCACGGACACGTTCGTATGACCAAGGACGAGACACAGTCCTGGTAATCTCTCCCATTTTGGAGGTCGCACCCCGAGCATTCCACCTCTCCTGCCAACTGGCAAGAATTGCCTTGCGAATCTCTGGAAACATATCTGTACATGGGACAGCACTAGGAGGGGCAGCTCTAGCTGCTGCCTCCCTTGCAAGTCCATCAGCTCGTTCGTTCCCGTGTACGTCAACGTGTCCTGGAACCCAACAAAACCCAACGCGATATCCCCTGTTCCTGAGCAAATACAACCACTCGAGAGCAGATAAAACTAAGGGATTAACAGAGGGAGTAAAGGAGCCCAGCGCAGAAAGAGCGCTACGAGAATCACTAAAAATCATAAAAGAGTCCACAGGAAGGGTAAAAATAATCTGTAAAGAGAGGACTATTGCAGACAGCTCTGCAGTAAATACAGAAGCAACAGAAGAAAGACTACCTCCCCGACAGAAGGAGGGGAACACAACACCAAAGCCAACTCCAGCATCCAATTTAGAGCCATCAGTAAAGACAGGGATGGAGTCCGAGTTTTCAGTGAAATGCTCTAAAAATAAGGCTCGGGACGCATATGGCGGTAAATCCCTCTTACTATCTATAGTGGGAGAACACACGGATACACCGGGCAACTGCCAGTATCCAACCCTAGGTACTCGATAAGGGCAGATAGGAATGGGAGGGAAAGACAACGGTGTCATGGCAGACGTTACCCGAAACCCAAAAGGTTTAGGGAGACTAGGTCGCTCATCATATGCAGGCCAACGGGAATCTCGCAAAATTGACACACAAGGAACTGATTCTGGAAGGCGTTGGACGCGGAACCAGCAACGGAATAGAGAGGACTGGCGTCTCAAATCCAGAGGCAGGACGCCAGCATCCACGAGGAGGCTAGGTATCGGTGAAGACCGGAATGCACCAGTAGCCAAGCGGACCCCGGCGTGATGTACTGAGTCCAACACGCGTAGGTGAGCCTCCTTGGCGGAGGAGTATACCTCGCAGCCATATTCCAACTTGGAAAGGATGAGTGTTCTGTGGAGGATGAGTAGCGTGTCCCTGTCTGCACCCCAAGAGGTATGAGCTAAAACACGAAGGAGGGACAGGGCTTTCTGACAAGCCGCCTTAACGTAACGTAAATGAGGCACCCAGGTTAGGCGGCTATCAAATAAAAGACCGAGGTAACGAGTCTTCTCTACACAGGACAGTCGCCTATTACCAAGATATAAGTCAGGGTCCGAATGAACGCCTCGAAGACGACAGAAATGCATAGCTACTGTCTTTGAGGACGAAAATCGAAAGCCGCGCGTATTTGCCCAATTGGTGACTCTATTAAGAGTCAATTGCAGTTTTCGTTCAATCAACGACATCCTTGCCGCAGAAAACGAAATGGATAAATCGTCTACATATAAGGAGCTATGAACTCCATCAGGCAGGACACCAACGACTCCATTAATAGCCATAGCAAATAGCGTAATACTGAGAATACTTCCCTGTGGTACACCATCCTCAAGTGGACAAAACTCGGAAAGAGTACTCCCCACTCTTACCCGTAAAAGACGATGAGATAAAAACTCCGGAATAAAAACAGGGAGACGGCCACGAAGACCAAACTCAAACAGGTTAAGTAAAATTCAATGACACCAAGCGGTGTCATAGGCCTTCTCCAGATCAAAAAACACGGTCACCTGGTGGTGATTATTGGGAAACGCCTCACAAACTGAGGACTCCAAGGATAAAAGAGCATCCGAGGTGGAGAGCATCTTTCGGAAACCATATTGCACCGGGGTCAATAAACTCCGGCTCTCCAAGTACCACATAAGCCTGACATTCACCATCTTCTCCATCACTTTACAAATGCAGGATGTTAAAGAAATAGGACGATAGTTAGCCACACTCCACAGAGATGGAAAATCACCGGTACGCCAAATGAAATTGTAAAGTTCCAATAAAAATGTAAAACCACAGTCAGACATGTGGCGTAAGAAAGCATAAGGGATGTCGTCCAGACCTGGCGAGGAATCATGACACTGGGATAAAGCCGTCTTCAACTCGGAGAGAGAAAATGGGATATTATAAGATTCCCCTCCGGTGGAAGCGAAGTTAACGCCGAGTGATTCCAAATCCCGGCGATGACGAGCCCCTGGTGCAGTAGGATCTTTCCTAGAGACACTGGCAAAGTGCTTGGCGAATAGGTCAGCAACAGTCTTAGGGTCCGCCACCGTTTCCCTTGCATGCGATAACACTGGAGGGGGAGGGGGGGGAAACTTCCCAGAGATCTTACGAACTCTGTTAAAGACTTATGTGAGTGTAGTTCTGGTAGTGATGGAAGAGACATAAGCCTTCCAAGAAATTCGTTGAAAGTGCGTCGTGCTCGAGCACGCGCTCGCCGAAAAGCATCCAAACACTGGGGGTCCCCACGGTGACGACGAAGTCGAGAGAATGCAGCACGCTTCTCTTGAACAGCAGTAGTGCAAGCGGCGTTCCACCAGGGAACAGGACGTTTAGGGAACTGGCCAGACGTCCTGGGGACGGATTGAAGGGCTGCAGAATGTAAGGCATCAGTGAAATAGGATGCAGCCTCGTCAGAAGTTTCAAAGTCAGCCAACGGACGAAGAGAGTAGCTAAGTTCCGTAAAACGCTGCCAGTCTTCTTTATCTAGACGCCAGCGAGAAAGGCGTGACTGTGGTACAGAATAAATGCGTTCCAATAAAATTGGAAAGTGGTCACTGCCATACAAGTCCGGTAAGACCCGCCAACGAAAATCAGGAAGAGAATTAGAAGTGCAAAGTGAAAGATCTAAAGAGGTAAAAGTACCAGTTTGGCTATGAAAATGTGTCACCTCCCCAGAGTTTAAAATTTATAATCCCTGATCCTCAATAAAAGAAGCAACTAAAAGTCCGCGTGGGTTGATAGCACCATCATCCCACAACGGATGGCGACCGTTAAAATCCCCTAATAAAAGTAAAGGCGAGGAAAGTTCCTGCACCAGGTCGTCAATATCGTGTCTGTCAACGGGAACACCAGGAGGGAGATAAAGGCTACATAATGTATAAGATTTGCCCAAATAAACCTTAACAGCAACATACTGCAACGTTGAGTGAAGCTGTAATGGGACATAAGGGATATCACAGCGAACGAATATGGCGGTGCCACCATGGTGGCCCTGTCCAGGATTAGGGGTACTGTAAACGGCACGATACCCAGGAGGACTAGAGTGAGTGTAGTCTCCGAGCATTGTCTCCTGTAAACAAAGGCAAGCAGAAGAAAACCGAGATATCAATGCTCGGAGTTCCTCCCACGAGGCTCGTAGGCCTCTACAATTCCACTGGAGGAGTAGGAAGATGTCTATTTTCGAGTGCGCTCCAGGCGAGCCCCTGAAAGAGACTGCCTTTTACCCACCTGATTCGGTACGGTAATACGACGAGAAGAGGAGACTGGGACCCGAGAGAAGCCGGGTCGAGGGACCTCGAGCTTTCTCCCAACAAAGGAACCTGCGCCCCCTCCGGACGCCGTACTAGTAGAGCCAGACCGCACACCACTCCCCGAAGCTACATGCTCACGGGGAGGATTCCCAACACTATATCCAAGGGATTCCGCAGTTTCCATATCCCGATCAGGAAAACCAATAACAGCAACAGGAACTGGAACAGAGGGGGTCTCAGCAGGCTCAATATGAGCCTCCGCATCTTCCTCCATAGGCCTATCCTGAGAGACCCCAGAATCATGTATACCTACAGTAATCTTAGTTGGCGGAACAGATTCAACTGAATCTGTAGAACCGCGATGTCGCTTCTTCATACCTCTGGCGGACTTCGGCGAAGCAATGTGAGGTGCATGTACATCAACATGCATCACCTGGGACGAGGCCGGAGAAGCCCCATCAGAACCAGGAGGTGACTCGACAGAATCACAGGACAAAAGGGAAAATATATGATGGGACGTAATAACAGTAGCTTCAAAGGGCCGGAGGAAACCGTAGTAAACACCTGAGCAGCGGGCTGGGCAGAAGAGCGAGTGCCTAGCGATGAGGTGTACGTCTTTGCTCCAGTACCGGCCTTCTGGCGGTAGAGGAGTTCACGGCGCGCACTACCAAGGCTGATAAACTAACTATTTGCAAGTTGCAAAATATCCTGTTCCAGGCGATATCGTGGGCACTGTCTGGAAGACAACTGGTGAGCATCCTGGCAATAGAAGCAATAAGCAGCTGACTCACATTCCGCCGTGGAGTGTGAGCCTAATGCAGAACAATTACCACACCGAGAAGGCTCAGTGCAGTATTTCTTACCATGACCATGACCAACATGAAAAACACTGTAGAGGGCGATCAACAAAAGGCTTTACCCGAAGATGGAGGGGGTCAATACTGACACGGTCAGGGAGGGTAGAACCAAAAAAGGTGAGAAGTATCATGTTAGCTGAACCCTTCATCTTGGGCACCTTATGAACAGAACTAGGGCACATCCCAAGTATTTCCTCCTCAGAGGACTCATAGAGGTCATGATTTTATATACTGCCTCTACTATAATTGAAGGTATGGTGTGCTTTGACCGTTTCAAACATGTTGTCAGCAGGGCATGGTATATATTGCAGCATTTTAGCTTGATTAATATCTTTAGCCCTGACTAACACTCCCTCCCCATTATAAGTTTAGCAGGTTTGGAGTTAAAGTCCTTGCTTAACTTGTCTTTTTACTGGTTGTGTGTCTTACACGGAGCGGTGATGTGAACTCTATCTAGACGAAATGATGACTGCTCTCGGCAGCCGCACAAGCTATGTGCGTCATCTTTCGTTCATGAGGTTGCCTAGTCACAAAAGGATTTATACAGATAGAGGGAGAGAAGTGGAAACGGATAGATATTTAGGATTAATATTTACATGTTTACAATGCTCGGTCAGGCTAGCGTGGCGCCCACGCCACGATGAGAGTAAAACTCTATGTACAAGGATGGCCGGGCAAAATGAGGTATAGAAAGTATGAAGACGAGAAAGGAAGTACACAGTATAAGGGAATGGGAAAAAAAAAAATAAGGAATGGGATACAGGATGATAAGCCCATGAGGGACAAATAGCAGTTAAATGCAGTTAAACAATTGGCACATGGTTACATTACCTATAGTAATGGTGTATAAACAAATAAAAACTAGTGCACAAAAAAAAATATTTGTTTTCTAATATCTAAACTCCCGGGAGAATGATTTATTAACTAAATATAACATGAGAAATAATATATAGTAGAAAATATGATCATGATCATGGAATAAATGGTATGGGAATACATACATGGTTAAGTTAAAATATGGAAACAAAAAAAAATTGGTTGTAGATGGAGATATAGGCGTATATACAAATGGTAAATAGATACATATCACAGAGGACTTGCATGTTAGTTAGTTATTGTAAAGAAATTATCCTGTCCTCTGGGTATAGATAAATGGCATATGAATACAATTATGCTCAATGAAAAAAAAAAAATATTATTGGACAACGGGAATATGGCCTATGCCGTTGCTGGCTGGAAGGGGCGCTGGAGGACGGCTCGACGCAGGAAGGCGTAGCGGCGGTGGAAGACACAGATGAGGAGGGTAGCTAGGATCACAGTGAGCGTCAGTACCGTAGTCAGTGACGCGAGGATGGGGTATACAGTGTCGGGGCGAAGTTCTGGCCAGATGGTGAGAGAGGAAATGGGTTGTAGGGTGATGTTCGGTGCAGTGAGGTTGGGTAAGGTGTCTCCTAAAGAGTGTAAGGGTTTGAGTTGTAGGGGAGTCGTTGGTGTCGGCAAGTGAAAGGGTTTGAGGTTGTAGGTATGAAAGGTTTGGTTAAGCAATAGATGGTTAGATTGTTTAGTGGTTAGGTTGTGGGATGTGAGACTGCAGGCCTCCAAGATGACAAAGGAGCCGTGGACAGCGGTGTTGCTAGGTCGGGATCCAGGGCAAGTAACTGTAAGAGCAATTGAATGATGGAAATAGAAGTAACGCCAGGGTTTCACTCTAAGGTGGAAGACGGTGGTATCCTCGACTGGGGTGAAAAGACACAGAGATTCAATTGGGGAGTTTCTAACTAGACCCAGCTCACAAGGATAATGACTGGTAGGCAAAAAGACGTACTGGTAAGCAGGGCAAAGGTACATCTGGAATCGGGTGATATGGCAATCATGAAAGTCAGCTGGAAAAGCAATGTGCATGAAATCTGATGAAACCAAGAGAGTGGCATGAGATGTAGATAGTTGGTAGATGGAAGAATTGACAACTGTAGGGAATGGATGAATGTGATAGATAGTGAACATATCTGGCGACCTAAAGGGTATATGCACCAAGATACCATCTGTAGTCAATGTTGCCTCCATGTAGGGATAATAATATTGAACCTGGGTCTCACTGAAAACAGGAGTTAAGCCTTTTTCTGTTCTGGCCCAATCAATGACATGCATAAGTTCCTGAGGGGTGAGAAGGGAAGGGGTTACAACACCATCTAACACGTCTCTGAGTAGTGTAAATGTGTCCTGCAGTGCTAATTTAAAATTTGTGATTGCAAGGTAGACAGCTCTGAGGTTTGCTGCCATTAAAGCCAAATGGTGAGCCAATAAGTACTGGTGTTGGTCCTGCTGAAGCTGGGTTATGAGGGATGTGAAGTTGTTGAGGCGGTCTATGATAACTTTTTGAGTCTTAACAACCGTCTCAATAGCTTTGTTTTGGGAACTGAGAACAATGGCCTGGTTATTCAAAATAGTACCCCATTTGTCTAACTGATCGTGAACTTCAGCAACATCGGCTTCTGTAGCTGTACCAATGAGGCCTTTTAACAATCTCCCACCAATGTCGATGAGACCACGCTTGGACCTGGCGTGGGCTACTGGTGTTGTAAGGTAAGTTGAAAAAGGGGTCCATTCTAGCAGACTATCAAAGGATTGTTGGATATTTAGGAAAGATAGCATGAGAGTAGAGAAATATGTCAGCGTGAGTGGATGGTTTAGTTTATGAACTGTGTCCGAGGTCTGCTGGAGAACCGCTTCCGCTTGCTGGATCTGGCGCCGGAACTGGGGTATATGGAGTCGCTCCAGCTCACGAAAATCGCAGAGGGTAATGCGGACATCGACCACGTCCTCCACCACCATCACGGGGCCGTCTGGCTCCACGATTGCCCCCACACGTAGGTGTTGTTCATAGGAGGGCTGCTTCGTGGCATTTGTGGGGAGGACCAGGAGAACACCTCCCAAGACACATAGGCAAGGGAGTAGCATCGCAACTGGGTGAGATAATAGAAAGTGGTTAGTGGATGGATAAGGTAAAAAAAATTGTGGGAGAAGAAGGGACACTAAGGGATGAAGATGGTTCTCCGTACAAATGCATCAGTGTGCAGATGTGTATGATCTTAGTTTCTTCCTGTAGTCGTTGGTAGTGTCCACCTCAGCTGGGCCTGGAGTATTTGTCGGTGTCGTTAGAGGGTCGTCAGGCGCAGGGGTCGACTCCTCACAGGTTGAGGAAGAAGGTCGGTTAGTGCGTTTTAGGTGGTCTAGGTGTGCAAGCTTTGTTTCCAAGGTAGTCAGGTGGCGGATCTTGACCTTATTCCCTTTGTCGTAGGACAGTACTCGGTACGGTCCCTCAAAGCGAGGTGCTAGTTTGTTTTTGGGTTCCTGAATTTTTAAATAGACAATGTCCCCTGTGACCAATAATTTGTCGGTTGCTGATTTCCATTGTGACGCATTCATGGCAGCCTTGCTATCCTCGATGTTGGAGGTAACCCGTTTATAGATCTTCTGGAAGTCTGTCCCTCTGACTCGAACGTAGTCATCAAAATTATAGATGGGTGTGTCCTCTTTGAGGAGGAATGAGTACGGCAATCGATGGTCCTGGCCAAAAATGACAAAATGAGGTGTGTCACCTATTGATTTATGGAGAGATGAGTTAAGAGAAGCCATTACCTGAGGCATCCATTCGTGCCAAGTTACTGAGACATCACCGACCAGAGAGCGAAGTGTCTGAATGATTTTTCGATTTTGTCGCTCGACCATGCCATTGGAAGCTGGATGATAAGCCATGGTATTTACCTTATCAACTTGGTATTCCCTGCAGATTGCCTCCAAGATTTTATTGTTAAATTCTGTGCCATTATCTGAGATGAGGACTTTAGGGGTGTTATATTTACAAAAGACTTCATCAATGAGAGCTTTAGCCACAGTAGTTGCTTGCTTGTCCACTATGGGAACTAGAACCGAGAAACGACTGAAATGATCAATGGCAACCAATAGGTATTTGTGGCCTTCAGTAGTTTGGGGTAATTTCAATAGGTCAATAGCAATGGTATCCCATGGCTCTAAAGGTATGGGATAGCTTTTGATGGGGACTTGCTGAGTAATGGATCCATAATTTTCTGCACAAGTGTGGCAGTTGTTGATGTAATCAATGATGTCGAGCCGCATACGTGGCCAATAATATAACAAACGGGCTTGCATCAAAGCTCTACTTTTTCCAGGATGGCCTGCATGAGGGGAAGAATGTATGTTATGCAAGATCATAGAGACTAGGCTTTCTGGTACGACGATTTGTGTAACTTCCCTATGCGGACCGTATTTAGTTGTGATGTATGTATTCCTGACGAGGATGCCGTCGTTGAGATCAAAGTCAGTTAAGGGGACAGGTAGTGTTGGCAAGGAATTGGGGTCGCCACTCTGCAGATAGTATAGGATGGGTTGACAGAAGTTATCTGTTTGTTGCGCTGCGCGTATGGAATCATTCAGAGTTGGGTCATGAGTTCGACTTGGGTCTTCAAAATGATCTACATCCATGTCCATTATCGCGCCGATATTTCTGGATAGGGCGTCCGCTACCTGATTTACTGCTCCAGGGACATGAGCAAAGGAAGGATTAAAGTCTTGGACAATGAGGCTCCATCGGGCCAATTTCCCCGTGAGGGTTTTAGTATTGAATAATTCCACCACGGCTGCGTGGTCGGTTCTGACATGGATATTGTAGCCATAAATGATGTCACGAAAATGACGTAATGCCCACACGACCGCAAGGGCCTCAAGGTGGGTAGTACTGTAGTTTGATTCTGCTTTGTTGAGCGTGCGACTTGCATATGCTAGAGGTTGTAATTTATTTCTAACATCATATTGCATGAGAGCGGCTCCTAGGCCCTTGCCACAAGCATCTGTGTACAGGAAAAAGTCTTTTGTGTGGTCTGGGTAGGCCAGGACAGGCGGGGATGTTAGTGTTGTTCGAAGGGAATCAAAAGCATCCTGATGTTCCGCCCCCCATGTAAATGTGGAGTCTTTGCGCAAAAGTTGAGTGAGGGGTCTTGCAATGCGTGAATAGTCCTTGATAAAGGATCGATAGTACCCGGACAGTCCTAGGAAGGAGCGGACAGATTTCACGTCTGTTGGCACAGGATAGTTAAAAATAGCCTGGACTTTGTCAGGAGTCGTATGTACACCATTCTGATCTAGTACATGGCCTAAGTATGTGATGCTTGGACGCAAAAAATGACATTTTGGGAAACGCAGAGTTAGACCTGCCTGGTAAAGGCGATTAAATACTTCTTGTAGTAAGGTCATGTGGGAGTCGACATCCTGTGACACTATGATGATGTCATCTATAAAGGCGAAAACCTGTTTGCCAAGGAGGCCATGCAAAACTTTGTTGACTAGCCTTTGGAACGTTAGTGGCGCACCACTAACTCCAAAGGGGAGTTTACGAAACTGCCAGTGACCCGAAGGGGTAGAGAAGGCTGTAAGCGGTTTACTATGCTCATCGAGGTCTACCTGCCAATAGCCACTTGCTAAATCTAAGGTCGTGAAAACCTTGTTGTTGGTGCCCATGCTGCTTAAAATATCCTGCAAGTGAGGTAAGGGGTATCTTTGAGGGTGCGAAACAGCATTTAGTTTCCTGTAGTCAACAACTGGTCGAAATTGGCCGTTTTTCTTCTTCACAAGGAAAATGGGAAAGTTCCAGGGAGAAGTAGTGTGTTCTATAATACCTGATGCTAACATGTCTTTGACTGCAGTATCGAGGATAGGTCTTTGAGAGTGTGGTGTTCTGTATGCAGGCACATAGATGGGGTTGGTATTGGGATCAACCGGTATTGAATGTGTTAAAACATTTGTGGATCCAATAGGATCATCCGGCAGACTGACAATGGAGTGGTATGTCTCTAGTAGGTTGTGCAATTTCTCCCTTGCTTCTGGAAAAGCTAGATCTTCGAGATGAGTAGTTAGGTAATCATTTACTTTTTGTTTATGATGATCACTCCGCAAGATTTCAGAGGGGGAGATGATCTCTGATTCCTGTACGCTACCTATGCGTTCAGGTAGAACTTCAAAGTCAACGACGCATGTCCCTTGACGGAACTTGCGTACGTATGGGGATGAGTTGTGCATTATTAGGAAGGTTTGACCATTTTTATCTACTTTGCAAAGTGCATCCTCCATAGTCATGGCATTCATCTTCAAGCTCTCACTCATACAGATAGCCTCACATTCATCACTTATACCAGCAAGACGCATTTGAAGCATAGCTGATCCACGTCCTTCTAACGTGACGTCAGTCGCCAGAACGCCGTGGACCCTCAAATGCTCTTGCGAAGAGGAAGAAGAGGGAGAGGGAGGTAATGTATTGGAGGATGATGCACTTTGTTCCTTGATAACATGCACTGCTGGAGATGAAGTATCAACCAGTGACCGCTGGGCCACGCTAGAAAGATGAGTATATTCTCCATCGGCGGAGTGAGAAGTGCACAACAATGGCTTTGGGGCCGTGAGTGTTCTAATTGGTGTTTCATGTTGGTAAACACAATCTTCTGCTGGAGCTAGGGACAAGCAGTGTTCCCGCATAGATTGAAGACCCAAAAGAATATCACCTGGGATATTCAAACCATGACACACATGAAAGGTGGCTGTAATCGGGGACAGGGAGTTAGCCAACTGGATAGAAAAGGTGGTTTGTCAAAATACTTTAAATGATTTTTCATCTAGTCCACTTAATTTTAGGCAGGAGGTTCCAATACCAAGGTTGTCTTTGCGTCATGTAAGGCACGCAATGTACCGATGTTTATGATATTGGGACATGCCCCTGTGTCCATGAAAACACTAATTTGGCGACCATTACACTTAGCAGGGACAGTCATGGCAAGGGAGGATTGGGGATAAAGAGCAATGCGGTGGTGTTTCATGGTAGTGGTTTCAACATCCGTAGGTTGGGTTTCAATGTCAAAATGAGCTGTGGATGTACTTGGTTTGTTTAAAGGTGTGCGGGTTAGGGGTGTTGTATGAATACCACGCACCTGGTGTGATTTTGTACCTGAGCCTATGTTATTGCGGGAGACGTGGCGCGCGAGGCTTCCCCCGACGAGGTACCTCCCCGGGGCCTCGCGCGGCAATCCTTGGTGTTATGGCCTGATGTCTTATGGTAGGAACAATATTGATTTGACTGTTGGGTGTTGCTGCCGTACCAGCAATTACGTGTATGGTGTCCTGTGATTCTGCAGTTGTAACAATATTGAGTGTTATAGCCACGCCCGCGACCCCTGCCTCTAGTGTAAGGGCGGCGGCCGCGGGGTGTGGCAGAGCGGTTCCTAGGGGTCTGAGCTCCGGTCGGGGAGCGACTTTGGGGACGCCCCCTCTGAATTCTGACACCCCTCCCAATCAGAACCAGGAGGTGACTCGACAGAATCACAGGACAAAAGGGAAAACCTATTATGGGACGTAATAACAGTAGCTTCAAAGGGCCGGGAGGAAACCGTAGTAAACACCTGAGCAGCGGGCTGGGCAGAAGAGCGAGTGCCTAGCGATGAGGTGTACGTCTTTGCTCCAGTACCGGCCTTCTGGCGGTAGAGGAGTTCACGGCGCGCACTACCAAGGCTGATAAACTAACTATTTGCAAGTTGCAAAATATCCTGTTCCAGGCGATATCGTGGGCACTGTCTGGAAGACAACTGGTGAGCATCCTGGCAATAGAAGCAATAAGCAGCTGACTCACATTCCGCCGTGGAGTGTGAGCCTAATGCAGAACAATTACCACACCGAGAAGGCTCAGTGCAGTATTTCTTACCATGACCATGACCAACATGAAAAACACTGTAGAGGGCGATCAACAAAAGGCTTTACCCGAAGATGGAGGGGGTCAATACTGACACGGTCAGGGAGGTAGAACCAAAAAAGGTGAGAAGTATCATGTTAGCTGAACCCTTCATCTTGGGCACCTTATGAACAGAACTAGGGCACATCCCAAGTATTTCCTCCTCAGAGAACTCATAGAGGTCATGATTTTATATACTGCCTCTACTATAATTGAAGGTATGGTGTGCTTTGACCGTTTCAAACATGTTGTCAGCAGGGCATGGTATATATTGCAGCATTTTAGCTTGATTAATATCTTTAGCCCTGACTAACACTCCCTTCCCATACTTTTTCAGATTCCCCTCAGGGATCGTGCTAATTTCTTTGGCGAGGTACCATGAATCGTCATGAATGAAGTTGCCACGCCCATTCCTATAGTATGCAACAAACCAACGAGGGGGAGGGACCTGGCTGTCCCTGGGAGTTGGCTCTAACAAAGCGTCTTCGAAGAGGTTCGGGACATAGTCCATGTCACTGTCAGAAATATTGGAAGAGCGGAGAAGTTTCGCTTGAAATCCAGCACCTGCGATAGGCAGAGTCGCAACAGCATCACACGCCGACTGGGCTTCAGCGCTTGAAGCAAAGGTCACATAGCATCTGTTTGACTTGAAGTCTCCATCATAAATGAGACGGATACGAAGGACTGTGCCAAATGGCTTGAGTAAGGAGTGCAAGGCACGGTAGGAAAACGATGGATCGATATTCATCATCTGAGGTGCGTCCAGCTTGGAAGGGACGCACATCAGAGTTACCCCGGAAAGGGAGGCAGCCTTGTCAGACACACATGGACTTTTGTGTCGCACGTACTTGTTTTGGTCAGCCCCTCTAGGAGGTAGGGACTTTCCAGCGGCACCACCAGGAACGGTGAAAGGCTCCAAGGTGGCGACGAGAGAGGGCCGTGTAGGGGTAATCGGGGACAGGCGGACGTCAGAGAGAGAGAGAGAGGCAGGCCGAGGCAAGGGAAACTTACCCATACACAAGGGAGGTGTTTCATTCCCACACCCCACCCACCACGGAGCCCAACAAGCGGAGGCTGAATGTTGGGGCCAAACCGCACCCAACAGCCCTAGGGGTAATGGGGAAGTATACGCATCCACTGCCAGGTGTTTAACGGCGGCCGCGGGACCGTTGCGACCGCCCACCCGGCAATGACCACTTGACCCTAGCCATCGCATGACCAGCCGATTGATTCAGTGGGGCCACACTGAACCACCCGTCTTACCCCAACCCTCCCACCAAAGGAGCGTGTTGCCCACCGAGGGGACTACACCCTGCCCCGCGGTGGACTCAACATCCAGATGAAAGGGCACGGGGTGTATACGGGACGCCACGCACGGCAAACACGTGGGGAGACAGTAGCCCTGCCCTGGGTGGTAAAAGGGCAGGGCGGGAGAAAGCAACATCACCAGTAGGCCTCCTCTACCGGTGATAAGGGGGGAGCACTTGGTCCACGAGGCCAACGGACATCGAGCCCTATCGAGGTGGGTAGGGCACCACGGTAGGTGGTGCCGCCGACCTCGCTTCAAGCCCCGTCACCACGACAAGGTGACTCCCCTTCGACGGGGAGCTAAAGGGAAATATCAAATGTTAAGAAAAAAAAAAGACCCACTACTTGATGTTCCACCATAGAAGAAAAATAAAGTAATCAGTGCTGGCCTTGAAAAAAAGGTGACCATAGTCATGAATTTTGAAGTTTGTTATTAATATACTTAAAAGATCCCTTAAAGACATGGGTAAAAAAAATCTAATGAAAAAAATGGTAATATAGAGTGGTACTATTTATTTGATTGTATATGGAGTATGGATGTTTGCGAAAGGCAAATACTGTAATTTCTATAAATATGATATTATAACTTCCAAAAAGCAAAATTCGTTTGGTCAGTGTTATAATCAATCCGTTCACTGAACGCAGCCAAAGGGTGTTGGCTAAATTCTGACAGGTTGACAGATACGCAGATAGGCTTACTCGGAAGACGGAGCAGAACGTGAATGGTACGTGTATCAGACCAGTATTTGCGTCACCCACACACTACATGCTCAGCGGCTAAGAGAGAAAAATGTTTAAACTGAAAAATCAAATTATTTTACATCTCCATTGAATTATTGTAAAAATTCCGGGATTGTCGTATTATCGTACAGGCGTAATTGTACATCGTACAAACGGTCGGATTTCCGTATTTGTGCGATAATTATTGTACTGGCAGCGCTGATGAGGCGAGTGGAAGGGATCCGCCAATCCCGCGCCGAAGCTACTAAACCTGTATTGTACGCGTCTGCGGTACCAAAGGCTGAAGTGTATTCTAAGTATTATATACTTGTATTCAAAGTAATATTAATCTTATCGCTTAAAGTTATGAAAATTAAATCGCGGGAAATTCCAAACTATGTAGTTCCATGATACTAGATAATTACACTTTTCTAATATAGTTTAAAAAAAAATTGAAAATCCAATTTCTGTTCAACAAAATTATTTGCAACCAGTGACATACGACAAACAAAACTCCTTCAAGTATCGGTAGTATCGGCAGAAAATCAGCCGATACCAATACTCTTAAAATGTGCCGATACCACCGATACCGATACCGATACATCGGTACACCCCTAGGCCAAACAGTATAAAAAAATACCATTATCATACATTACCACCCTAATTATCATAAAGAGGCTTCAAAAGACAATTTTACTAATAAGGCAGCTGTTTCGGATTTTTCTTGGTCTTTATTGACTCCCTAGTTGCTCCCGGGAACGTCCCTCGACCCCACGGCCGTCGTGGGCCAAACAGGGAGAGAAAAGGATTATCATCGTACATAACCCCCTCAGAAGGTGTTCTATGCACGGTCCTATATTCACCGAGTTTCATTTTCGGACGGGCGAGAAGAACGGCAGGTCCGGACATATGGTTCCGCTCTTGGTCGATCGGCCAGTGGAGCGAGGCTACGTCCGTGTGATTATGCCTGAAGGCCTCTAAGACAGAATCCCGGCTGGATGACCAACGATACCGCGTATGGCCTGCATCGGGATGGTCACCATTGAATTTTCGAGAGATTCGCTCCCCTCTCGTTCGAGGGCGGGGCTAGAAGATGGACCCGTGCAGAGGGAGCTCGGGAGTGCCTCGACAAACAGGTTCAGGCTCTCCCCTCCCTAGTAGAGAACACCCAGATGCTGATGTGCCGTACTGAATCGTTCGCAGACGACTTACGTACCGGTCAGGGTGTTGTTTGCGGCAGAGCAGCATCCTCACTGCGATCCGTTAAGACTTCTCCCTAACAAGGCTGGAGGTTTCGTCACGCAACCTGATGGCGAAATCCTCCGGACACGAGCCTTGAGTTTGCTTGTTTCTCCGCGGAGATCGATCGATTCTTAGACCAACGTGGAGGCGCCTGCCTCAGCCTCGTATGGTGGTTGGTGCTGGGTGATCCAGCGTCATTTATTAAGTCGTTTGCTGGCTACTACGACAAGCTGGATATATTCCCTACAAGTGGTGGAAGACTTTGGGAATTGTAGCAAAAGTCGAAACGCAAACATATGACATACATATGACATACAATTTCCTGTTGGGCGGGTAAACTTTGCTTGCTCTTGAGCACTGGAGGGGCCCTCGGTCATGAATCGTGTGGCGGGTAAACGGCGGGGGGAACGCGCCAGCACCTGATGGCTCGTTTTGCCTCGTGAGCGCTGGACGAGGCAAGCGGGTAATCGGCGGGGGTAGCTCGCTCGCACGTAATAATGGTTCGTTTTGCCTCGTGCGCGCTGGGCGAGGCAGTCACCGACTGCTCGAGTGACGGGTATACGTCTGAAGTAACGGACAAGTCAAGGAGACACTGGCTCTTCATACGACATAGAATTTGGTGTGTGGCGGGTAAACTTTGCGTCTTGACCGCTGGACGAGGCCCTCAGTCATGAATCGTGTGGCGGGTAAACGGCGGGGGTAACGCACCAGCACCTGATGGCTCTCTTTGCCTCGCGAGTGCTGGACCAGGCAAGCGGGTAGGGATATCTCATGACCGCGGTAGCGTATTTTAATTAGCATCAAAAACATATTAGTGGCAGACTTGCGTAGCGTAGGTATGTCTAAAACTGAAGGAATTCCAAGGGACATCTCATGACTGAGTGCTCGTGTACGTATTTTCAATTAATTAGCACAGTACACATTACAGTTGAACCACATTAACTATACACTTGCGTAGTGTAGGTATGTTGCTCACGTTCAGTCCGGGAGAAAAGGAGAATTTGGGGGTGCTCAACTCAGTCCGTGTTCCCTATCTCGCTCATTCCAGTCCCAGAAAGTCCGATTTTTTTAGGGGGACTGGAATGAGCGAGATAGGGAGCACGGACTGAGCTGAGCACCCAAAATTGCTCCCTTTCTCCCGAAGTTATTCGTAGGAATATCTCATGGCTGCGGTAGCGTATTTTAATTAGTATCGGAAGCACATTCATGGCAGACTTGCGTAGCGTAGGTATGTTTGAAATTGAAGGAATTCCTAGGTACATCTCCTGACTGAGTGCTCGTACTTTCAATCAATCAGCACCGAACACATTACAGTTGAACCACATTAACTATACACTTGCGTAGTGTAGGTATGTTGCTCACTTTCAGTCCGGGAGAAAAGGAGCATTTTGGGGTGCTCAACTCAGTCCGTGCTCCCTATCTCGCAATTCCAGTCCCAGAAAGTCCTATTTTTTTGGTGAGACTTGAATGAGCAACATAGGGAGCACGGCCTGAGCTGAGCACCCAAAATGCTCCTTTTCTCCCGAAGTTATTCGTAGGAATATCTCATGGTTGCGGTAGCGTATTTTAATTAGCACCGAAAGCACATTCATGGCAGACTTGCAGACTTCCTTGATTTGTCTACCTAGAATGACTGCTATTCCTGTAGATCTGAAGTTTTGTAGATCTCAGCTGTCACAAGCACTAGGAAAAACTTAAAATTTAGATATACCTGCGCTGAATCCTGTTGGACCGTAGGAGTGGGTGAGGCGTCTCTATATAATGTGCATCGATGTTAGTGTTTGACGATGCTAATGAATTGAAAATACGACTACGCAGTCATGAGATGTCCTATCAAAGTCACTCTTCCGGATGAATTCCACAGTCTTTAAATTCATAGTTCTTTAGCCGAGTGTGTGTAAGGGTGAGTGCATCAAGGATACTCCTCTGGGTAGCTTGTATCCCACATTCCTGACATTCATAGTTTTTTTTTTTTACCCCAGTGTGTGTGAGGGTGTTTCTATCAAAGTTACCCTTCCGGATGAATTCCACAGTCTTTAAATTCATAGTTCTTTAGCCCAGCGTGTATAAGGGTGTGTGCATCAAGGATACTCCTCTGGGTAGCATGTTTCCCACATTCCTGACATTCATAGTTGTTGTTTTTTACCCCAGTGTGTGTGAGGGTGTTTCTATCAAGGTCACCCTTCCCGTTGATTCCCACGCTCCTTAAATTCATCATTCTTTACACCAGTGTGTGTGTAAGGGTGTGTGCATCAGGGATATTCTTCTGGGTGGATTGTTTCCCACATTCCTGATATCCATAGTGTTTTACCTCTTGCCGTCCACACCCCATTGTGTGGCCATTCGGTCTCTCTACGAGTTTCAAATCTTGGAAAGAGTCTATCACTTATAGGGAACATATCTTGCTTGCTTGGTGCTTCACTAATGACTCTTCTAGAGTGCCAAGGAAACTATAAACATCTCAGAACCAAGGCTCGATCAGGAGGATTTCGCCATCGGGTTACGTGACGAAACCTCAAGCCTGGATCGTGATCCAAAGGTGGTTTATTGAAACTGGTCATTGGTAGTCAGTCATCCTTGTGGTTATAGCTCCCCTAAGGTTACAGCACACAAGGTAGCTAAGCTGGCACACCACGGCAAGGTTACCAGTCTCATACTCTGGTGGGGAAAACCCCAGAGTGGTGCCAGATCTGCGGAGAGAAAAGGCAAGATTATATGAAATGATGACCCTAGCTAACTATGAATAATGATAGTATGTCAACATTGAGCATAATGGATAATCAGAAAAATGAAACAAACATCCTTTGTAACATCCATTTCCATCCAATACATATTACTCAAGCTAACAAAAAAATAATGGTTCGTTTTTTCCTTTGCCAGTATCCCTTACACTGGTCCTCCATAACTTTCATTCCTTCAACCCTTACCCTAAGGTTGAATATTAGATTAAACATTTTAGATGTTGAGTTCTTTGCGCATCTTTTTCAAATATTTATATTTATTTTTAATATTTTCTTTGTCCCACTCTTTGTACTCGGGAATTAGGCCATTCATGGATGCTTTAACTTCTTTCCACTTTATGAACACCGATCCAGTCTCGGCGCCTATGTCAAGCGCCTTTATGGCTTTGCGGATGTCCGCATACACTACTGCAGTGTCTAGTTTAGTCTTGCTGTATAGTATTGATTGTTTAATTGGTGGAAATTGTGAGAGTTTCCACAGGCGACAGCATAGATAGGTCCGACGGGAAGTGCCTTGGTACCAGTGACAGAACACTTCTAAAATGAAGAGAGTTCTGTTAGTTATGTATCATTACAAGCATGCATATTGTCACATGTCATTAGTACTGTTTCTACACACCCTCTATCTGTCAGTGCAGATGCTGCTTCCTCGTTCAGTTTTGATTTCCCCGGTGACGGAGGACTGAGGACGAAGAAGTCATCCACCTTTTCACAGGTCAGGAAGCCTCTTTGCATGCTGAGGTGGGTCAGCCTCCACCATTGAACTGTCTGCCATAGCCCTCACTTGACAGGATGATCTTTGGGATAAATACAATCCATCCACTGTACACCCAAATATGTTTACATATATCAAATAAGTAACCTGATCACATTCCACATTAACCAGCATACTTACGGCACTTACCACTCCGCATCAGGTAGCACCTCAGTGTCTTGGTTGCATAGTTGCTCATCATTCTTTAGTTTGCACCGATTTCTTAGTTCATTTAATTTTTCTATTACTTCCATCCCTGACACCACTTTGCCGCTAAATTCATAATAGCAAATAGCGGTACCCAGGGAGTGGCCGTACAGTGTGGCAAGCTTATTTCTAAAGGTAGGGTCCTTTTATCTCGTCCCATATCGGTGTGATCTGCGAGCACCTTAGGATGCGATATGGTATTTTTGGTTCTGGCGTGCATCTTCTTGCAGTGTTACTGATGAGTTTTGCCAGGTTGGAGAATGAAATCTTTGGGCAACATTCTGCATCGCTCCTTTGTATTCTTGTTGGCAATACAAAACACTGAGGTGTCATACAAGAGGGTGCAAGTGGCCTGTAGTACTTCATATAGGAGTCCATCAGACGCACTTCACTGTCAGTGAGGTATACCAGCGCTGGGCCTGGAATAAGAATCAGGGTTACTCATTGACATGTTTGTATATATTTTAATCTCTCTCTCTCTCTCTCTCTCTCTCTCTCTCTCTCTCTCTCTCTCACTATATATTATATATATACTATAAAAAATATATATAATAAAATATATATATATATATATATATATATATATATATATATATATATATATATATATATATATATATATTTATATATATATATATATATATATATATATATATATATGTCTATATATATATATATATATATATATATATATATATATATATAGTTATATATATATATATAGATAGGTGGAAATTTGTCTTTTTCATTTGATGTTTATTAATGCTGGAATTACTTTAATCAATTATGCTGGAATTATATATTTCAGTGAGATTTGTTACAACAGTGATTTCACAACTTAGTGACAGGATTTTCTTTTATAGTACTGTAGACCTGAAAAACGGAGTATTAGGAGTTAGTGGTGCTGACTGCCGATGCTTCTAAGGTTCTCCAGACTTGTCCTTGTTATCACATTGTAACTATTAGGAGACTACGGATAACGTTACCTCTTTTCACACAACCTTATCTATTGTTGTAAACCCCACCCGTCATGAAGGCGTGCCGAGGGTAACGACACTGGCAATTAATTGTCACGCAACGGATGAGTGTTTCTCTGCGACAGTTTTGTGCCCAGGTGTGACTCGAAGGTTCAGTGTGTAGCAGATCTTCAAGGATTGTTCCTTTTTCTTTTTACTATTCCAAATAGCTCCATTACCATGTATCCTAATGACAGTTTAGTCAATTTAATTTTACTAGGATGTATCATGTAAATAATTTTTCGAGCTATTGTTTTGTTTTCTCGGAATAGTACTGAGCTTCCATGTCCACGACTCTAGCCCTGTTTACCTCGCCCTGTATGTACTTTGCCCATTTCTTGTTATTTCCATGATTATTTTTATTATCATTGGCATTTCCCGATGCTGTATCGTTAGGCGGGCTCTGACTTGTATATATTTTTTTAATGCAATAACAGGACCTCGTTTAACTAGTACACATTGTGCGACTGTAACATGGGTAGGTACACTGCTTTTAAAGGTCGGGTGAGTCGCGAGGTCACGACTTTTAGAGAACCGAGCGATGTAATGTGTATATTATAATGTACATGTGTATGTATGACTGTACGTGTGGCGACACCCGGTCGGTGTCGCACAACAGGATGTCTAACAACACGTCGTGCTTTTGGCCGTGGGAAGCTGTGATGAACTGGCACTAGGATCAGCAAATGATGACTTTCATCAGCCGTCATCAACCGGAACCCACACCCTTCCGGACCAACTACAAGCAAATAAAACGGGGGAACAACGCGGAGAAGGGAGAGAAGACGGGTGACGGGCAGGCGAGTGGTGCTCCGCCGCTCCGCGCCCTGCAGCGGTGTGGTTGTCTCTGATTTCGTGCGTCTCGCTCACGTAAACTGTAAACCTTGTATACAACTGTTAATATAGTTAAAATACATTTGGTATTTGTATTAACCTGAGAGAGAACTAAAGAGAATTAAAGTGAACTAAAGTGAACTTATAACGGCTACCGCTCGGCCACACATCACTTAACTAAAAGGCTATTGTGTTGTCTCAACCACTTCAATCAACTGGAGAACGCAGGCAACGGTACATCGGACCTGACGTGAGATAGCAGTTCGCGCCACTTAACATAAACCACGTTAAAAACAGCTAACAAAAAGGCTAACAAAAAAAAAAATGTCATGTGTATATTATATTGTAGATGTGTATGTATGACTATACGTGTGGCGACACCCGCTCGGTGTCGCCACACGTACAGTCATACATACACATGTACATTATAATATACACATTACATCTTGTTGTGCGACACCAACCGGGTGTCGCCACACGTAACTTCATACATACACATGTACATTATAATATACACATTACACCATATCGCGTGAGTATTCACAAATTTTGTAAATGTAAATGGCTGTATTGTTCAGTTTCATAAATACTCTGGCTCATGGGGTCCTTTTCTCTTTAATTTGCAGTGAAGTGCCAGAAAGAAGAAAACACTGAAGCTATCCAGAGGCGGAGGAAGGAGGAAGAGCAAAACATTGATCTCAGCGTCGTACTCGAGATTCTACAGGCTCCTTATTTAAAGATCTCACTAGAAGCAGCCATCGCCTGCGTTGAGGACGAGGATTGTAGGCCTTACTCAATCTCTGATCTCTGATCTGAAGTTTTGGGTGGATATAAACTTGATATGCACGTTGACTGGAACTGCATTTCTTTCAATGTTTTTTTTTTTTATCAATTAGATCGCCCTCAACTCCAGAGGCCACCTAGCAGGAGCAGTCTGCTGGTGGACATGAAGCTGAACCTCAACCTGAAGATGGACCTGAAATAGAGTGCGTAAAAGCAGAACTGGTTTCATGTTATGAGCCATCAAAACCTAGAATTGTTTATAACAAAATTTACTCTCCTTTTCTGGAGCACCATCTCGGGCTCCGTGGCGACCGGGTTTCCAGAAGATCTCAGTGTGCTGTTGTCTATGCAGGAAACCAGTCCTTTGACGTCTACCAAGGACTTCAGTGTGGTGTCGTCGGTGCAGATCACGGTACCATCCACTTTCACCAGAAAGCTGGAGACACCTCAGAAAAAGCGCGACACCGGAAGAACGTAGACATAAAACAGGCTGTCATAGGATGTGATAGAAGCCAGGGGAAAGGTCTATTCATCGTAAGATGGTATAACGTAAAAGCCTACCTGGCGGAACGACATCCCGTGTACTACGACTGGAGTCCCAACAAGATCAAGGACAGGTTCAAGTACCTCAACCGTTTAAGGAAATCTCGCTCATAAAGTGTCAAGGAACAATTACTTGTTTGGAATGAATTTCTATCTGCGTATAAAGGAATCTGTGACAAAGTGATAATCGGACTTCTTTTGAATGAATTTAAGGAAATATTTCAAAGTGTCAAGGAACAATATACCTATTTTGAATGAATTTATATTCGCGTATAAAGGAATTTGTTACATAAAGTGATAATCGGACTTTTCTTGAATGAATTTAAGGAAATCTCTCACAGTGTTAAGGAACAATAGACTTATTTTGAATGAATTTGTATCTGCGTATAAAGGAATTTGTGACAAAGTGATAATCTGACTTCTTTAGAATGAATTTCTATCTTAGGAAGTATGTATCGTTATCCTCATCATGCATTTCAATCATCCCTCATCATACGTTAGGTAGTGTTAAGCTACGGTAACACTAGTCACTATTACTCCTAGGCTGGACGATTTTGCCTGGGCTTGAATCCAGCCGTTAGCCTGGTTTACAACGCAAGTGGTCACACAGAAGCCTGCCCAGTCCAGCCGCCTAAGCTCTTCCGAGAAGCCCAGATGTAAACAAAGGACGACAACCATGGATATAGGAAGCGAGAAGGACTGCGCCAATACTGTTGAGGCCCTACAAGAGGCTATATATGGCCTCTTGGTCTGGCTCACAACCAGAAGGACCGGGGTTCAATTCCCCGGCCGGGTGAAGTTAAGTTGGGTTTATCTTCTTTCACGTGTAGCCCATGTTCACCTAGCAGTGAGTAGGCACGCGCCGTCAGGCAAGGAGTTGTGACCTCGTTGTCGCAGTGTGTTGTGTGTGAGTGTTCTCAGTCCTACCCAAAGATCGGTACTATGAGCTCTGTGCTCTTCCGTAAGGGAACGGCTGGCTGTCTCGAGAGACCCGCAGCAGACCAAGGGGTGAATTACACACACACACACACACACACACACACACACACACACAATCAGAATCATATTCAAATATGGGCAAAGGCATACTAGTGTATTGTTAGGTTAAGAATTTTCCTGAACTAATAAAACAAATTTACCTTTTTTGCCCATGTAGCAACAGTGGCTGGTACTGTACATGTGGTATTCTGGAAGATGTATTTTTCCAAGAGATACAAAGCCCTCTGTATTTGCTTTGGGTATTCCAAAGCAAACACCTAGTACGAGTAGCTGTGAAACAATGCTTCACAGCTACTTGAGAACTTTGTAATCCTTGACAAGAATAGAGCATCCCCATTCACATACAGTTGATAGCTAGCATCTTCCCCAATAAACACTGAAGATGGGAACTTCATGTTCTGAAAAATAAGTAAATCAATCAATCAATAAATAAATAAATAAATAAAAAAATATATATATATATATATATATATATATATATATATATATATATATATATATATATATATATATATATATATATATATATATATATATATATATATATATATATATATATATATATATATCTATATATATATATATATATATATATATATATATATATATATATATATGGAAGCTAGAAATCGAGACAACAGTTTTTGTGTCTCGAAAAGTCATTTTCATAAAAGCTTCCGAGAGTAAAATTAGAATACAAGAATATGAACAGAAGAATGACGATCTTTTTGACCGGAGGAGGGGGGCGGGGGAATTATCTCTTTGATAAAAGACTTATTGTATCGAGCACCTGCGTTACTGCCAGCGTTATAACGTATGCCACGCTTTCGTGAAAGCAGTTCGGTGCTGTTTGACCCTTTTTGTTGCAGTAGTTGCACACAACTTGGTGTGAGTCGTCCTTCTGCATAGCTGCAATTGGAACGCCAGGTAAAGCCTTGGGGGAGTCCTCAAGTTTCTTGACAATCTTAGCCGCAAAACCAACTAGTTTATCGTCAGGTTTATAATCAAGGGAAGCAGAAACGCGACGTTCATGGAGAAGGAGGTGAAGGGCATAAAATAAGAATTACAACAATAGTTAAGTGTTAGCCTTTTTGTTAGCTGTTTTTAAGTGTTAAGTTTAAGGGTTACTTTTATTATGAAGGCGCGAACTGTTATCTCACGTCAGGTCCGGTGTACCGTTGCCTGCGTTCTCCAGTTGATTGAAGTGGTTGAGACAACACAATAGCCTTTTAGTTAAGTGATGTGTGGCCGAGCGGTAGCCGTTATAAGTTCACTTTAGTTCACTTTAGTTCTCTCTCTCAGGTTAATACAAATACCAAATGTATTTTAACTATATTAACAGCTGTACTACATAAGGTTTACAGTTTACGTGAGGGAGACGCACGAAATCAGAGACAGCCACACCGCTGCCGGGGCCGGGCGGCAGAGCACCGCTCGCCTGCCCGTCACCCGTCTTCTCTCCCTTCTCCGCGTTGTTCGCCCGTTTTATTTGCTTGTAGTTCGTCCGGAAGGGTGTGGGTTCCGGTTGATGACGGCTGATGAAAGTCATCATTTGCTGATCCTAGTGTCAGTTCATCCCAGCTTCCCACGGCCAAAAGCACGACGTGTTGTTAGACATCCTGTTGTGCGACACCGACCGGGTGTCGCCACACGTACATTCATTCATACATACACATGTACATTATAATATACACATTACATCAGCCTGTTCTTAGACAACGCGCCTTCCTCAAACCAAGAGGCTTGTTCAAGATATTCAACAGCATCTAATGAAAGGTCAAGTGCTGGAGACTTGACCTCGCCAGAAATTGGAAAAAAAAAAAAAAAACTTTTTTGATAGCAGTGTTGTCTAAACTGGGGTCCGCGTACCCCTGGGGGTACACAACATAGATCAAAGGGGTATACAAAAAGACGATGAACACACACACACACACACAACATATACTTCCCATGTTCTATGAAGGAAAAGAGAGGGAGGGACTGGTATCCAGGAAAGACGCGTAATGTACGTGTACCTAAATATAATATATAATATAAATTATAATGTAATATAATTGAGTTTAATCAACCAGGGGGGTAAGTAACAGTAGGATAAGATAATGAAGGGTACAATAGGCGAAATCAAAAGAGATTTTGTCAGCATCAGAGGTAACAGTGCTGTCAACCAAGGCATCTTGGAATTTGGGTTAGGAAAAGCAAGTGCGGAGAAAGAACGATCCTCACCAGAGAAAAGTTTGACAGAAGGTGTCTGGTGTAGCAAGTTAATAGTAGGGTTAGAAGTAGAGGAGGAGAAAGCAGGATCATCAGGTATGTTGACAGGTTGGGTCTGCAAGTTTGCAAATGACGACCTGATTGAAGGAGCATAAGAAGCAAAGCTGTACAAATACTGAATTAGTAAGGAGAGTCAACATGAAGAAAAATAAAAACAATCACAATTATGAAACAAGTGAAGGTACCTTAGCTGGAAGGCAAATGGGTAAATACTTAAACAATCAATAGTATAAATTATGACAATTAAATTTGTGAAACGAAATAGCCTACGGTACAATAGTGACGACAAAATCACACAATATAATTGGCAAGTATGGTATCATTGAACGTAAGGCTTGTACTGTCAATGAATTACCAAAGACAATTAGCACAAATGATAATTCGCTAGAAATTTGAATATACAAAAAAAAATGTGCAAAGCAACAAAAGCAAGCCAATTTATTTAAATAAAAATATGTTTAGCAACCAACTGTGATTAATGTGAAGAGGTTACTTTAACCTGATCTAAGCTTAACACAGAAATGACAAAGTTGCAAATATCTAGGCACACGGGTAAACATGAAGGTAATAATGAAAGACAAAAATACACACACGGCGGATGAATGACAATAGGCCGTGATTCTGCTGACACGAGGCTAAACAGCGAATACACACATTATCTGCCGGTACAGATCAAATTAGTAAATGTACACAGGAAATAAGGCAGGAAATAACACACCGGATTGGGGAAATAACGTGGAGGGAAACGGGGTTAAGACGGGGACTGGAAATGTGGGTTGACGCGGGGAAGGGGATGCATCAGCTGATCAGCCGGGCTGATATTCAAGTTCACAATTATGAAGCAAGTGAAGGTACCTCAGCTGGAATGCATGCAAATGGGTAAATAGGCCTACTCACACAATAGTATAAATTATGACAGATTTGTGAAAAGAAATAGCTTACACAATGACATTGGCAAGTATGCTATCAACGAATGTAAGGCTAGTACTCGGTCAATGAATTAAAAAAGCCAATTAGTGCAAACGACAACTCGTTACAAATTTGAACATACAAAAAAAATGTGCAAAGCAACGAAAGCAAGCCAATTAAATAAACATGTGTTTAGCAACCAACTGTGATTAATATGACGAGATTACTTTAACCTGACCTAAGCTTAACACAGAAATGACAAGGTTGCAAATATCTAGGCACACGGGTAAACATGAAGGTAATAATGAAAGACAAAAATACACGCACGGCGGATGAATGACAATAGGCCGTGATTCTGCTGACACGAGGCTAAACAGCGAATACACACATCATCTGCCGGTACAAATAAACTTAGTAAATGTACACAGGAAATGAATCAGCTGATCAGTCGGGCTGATGTTCAAGTTTACGCAGTGTGGGGTGTGCCACAGACTTAAGCTACGGTTACACTAGTCACTGTTCCCCTGGGCTGGAAGCAAGCCGCAGGGCTGGTTTACAACGCAAGTGGTCACACAGATGTATACAAAGCACGACAACCATGGGTATGGGAAGCGAGGAGGACTGGGCCAATATTGTTGAGGCCCTGATAGCTTGTTATGGCTCGACGAAGGCCTGTGTTTGTTTACATCTGGTTTCCAAGTCAAGCGAGTGTGAAGGTGCTGTTTTATTAAATTGTGTGCCGTTAGTGATCATTAATTATACAGGAACACTAATAATGTTAATATATAATAATATAATACTTATATATTTTATTATATAGGATAATTTGGTTTCAGTTGTATGCTTAAATACTACAGTATCTGAATACCTCTCCTGCCCCCCACCAATGCCAGATTGTCGTCCTCAGAGCATAGTATTGAACGGTTTATGACGCCTAACTATTGCCAAAGAAACATCAGGAATTAACTATTTTAACGATAATTATAAGTGAATCTCTATTGGACAGTTTTTGGGTCATAAGTCGGTAAATATAAGAGGCTGAGAGAGACAATTTGCATGGACAATTTGCACGGTGCTCCCAGCCATACCACTGGGAGAATAACGATCCAGCGCGTCCACTCGAATTATTTACCCTGGGCTGGGCGATTTTGGCTGGTCTGGGTGCCCAGCCCAGGGGTAGCAGTGACTAGTGTAACCGCGGCTTAAGATAACTCGCTGTGGTAACGCGCGGGGTGTGGGCCAATCAGAGCCTGGGACGGGGGTGCCGCCACCAATCAAAACAGAGGAGCCGAAGGACACTTGACTCGGAAAATGGGAGATAATAAACTTCTACCGCGCCTTTCAAACTTGGCGGGCAAGCTGGGAAGAGGACCGTACTGGTGCCATATTGGCTGTCTCACAAGACGATACAATAACCCAGGGCTCACAGAGAACAATCACAACCTGTACTGAGCGGTAGAGCACTGCAAGGGTCCCCCCAAAAAAGTTTAAAAAATCGTACGTTCTTACAGCAGATGCACGTGTATACAGGAATTACCAGCAGCCGGACAGCACACAGCAGACATTAAACAGCACAAGGTGATTTTCAGCGAAGGTGAAGACGTGGGCCAGGGAAGACATATACAGGGCAACAGGGTAACACACGAGCGGGGTAGCGTAGAGCTTGAGTGAGCGTGGGGACAGGCTGAGACGATGCGTTACATCTTTCCAAGTTGATGGTCAGGCTAACACTGAGCCGCGCCCGCCCGTTATGGCTGGAGTGAGACCAAGGCCAAGACCAAGGGCTGGCGAGAAAGATCTCCTTGCAGGAATAAGTCGCTGTGTTATACACTAAGCATGTTCACAGGCGAATGCACAACAAGAAAACGTTTGTGACAACGGTGAACTAAATATTGAAAATGGCAGCTAGTTAAACCTCTCTACGACGTATTTTGCAGGTGGGAGAACAAGGAAGAGGCTGCGACGGACGCGGAAAACATAAGAAGTGGCAACTCGCAAGTAAATCATTGCCAGATATCAGCTTTTTTTTTTTTTTTTTTTTACATTGCAGCCTATTGCGCCGGTAGGCTTCTTCCAGGTGGATCCTGATGGTCGGTCCAAGGCTTCTTTCCGGTAGGTCCTGATGGTCGGCCCAGCCCGTTCTGGCGCAGGCAAGTGTTTATAGTGGCGCCATCTTGCATTGGCTCATGCTGCCCTCCCAGAGCTCATCTTTGATCCTAGAATCTAGAGTCCGGGTTGATAGGTGGTCTTCTGGACAGCATGTGGGTAGTTTTAAGCCACTCGGCGGCGGCTGAAAAATCCCAGCTTGGTGGCACCGGGCGGGGATTGAACTCGCGTCCTCCTGAACACGAGGCCGTTACTTTGACGACTCAGCCACCGCCTTCCCCTGATTAATAATGTTCACTTTCATTCGATAACATCAACATATATTGTGTTATTATCTTATTTAAAGTTGTTTTATACTCAGAAAAATACCCCGAACAATAAATAAAGAAACGTTTTCCCTTTAATTGTCATTAGGATTATAATATTTTCTTATTGAGAACGAATAAACCCTTTCTCTACCCCTCAAAAGGATATATTGCCTTTTTCAGAAGGCTAAGGTAGAAAAAGGGTATCTGTATAAAAAATATCACCTCGCATTGGAAAAAAAACTTTATATACCTTCCATTTCTGAGAGAGTGGGGTACCGAAGTACCCAGACTGCAGTCCGCCTGGCTTTGATGCGCTGAATGCCGAGCAGTCGGTCCGCGAGCGACAACCAAAACCCACCGACTACTCATGAGGTGGCAGTAGCGGGCTGGTGCCGTCGCACGGCTGCTCGGTACCGCACACAACGGGTCAAAACCCGAAGCGTTGAGAGCTTGATCTGCCAGTTTAAGACAACGGCATAAGTCTGATAGTAGTTCATTTACTCAGGAATTGAGCTGCCCCCACTAGGTTTCTTACATGCCAGCTGCACCGCGGGGTGATAAAAGACTAGTAGGGTCATGAATCCCACCTCTACGCCGGGTTTAGTGTAACCCTGGCACTATACAGGTGTCACTCAGATAAACCCATGGCGTATTGCAGACCAGCTGCACCAATGAGGGCACTGAGGATTGAGTATTAATATATAGCGGTAGCCTAGACCTCAGCCAACGATGTAGCCCCCTGTCCCACTAGGAGTAATCCATACTTAGATAACTAAGCAGCGGGGTTTCGTCCGGGAAGGAGTCAATGCTTTACCGCTACAGACAGCACCGAACACACGAGTACGATCTGCCTCTAGGCGCCACCGAGTATAACTCCGGGTGAACGTCTTTCTAGCAAGTCTGTACACAGATACAACCTTTTTCCGGGCAACATTAAGCCTAAGCAAGACCACCGCTCCGGCGCGTGTGTGCAAAATCCTGATAACACATCATGGGATGGTACGGAGGAGCATCAAAGCGTCAAAAAGTGATCCTATCATTTCATCAAATCTGCAAAAATCTATCATTATATCAAATTTTCCAAATGCATTCATTTTGCCAAAAAAACTGATTTTCTCCAGAGCATATCAATGCGTAAAAAAAGTTTATATGTCTTCAGTGCGTAAAAAAGTGATCCTATCAGTTCTTCAAATCTACAAAAGCTATCAATACATCAAATGTTCTAGATGTATTCATCTTGTCAAAAAACAAAAGCTATCGAAGCATCAAAAACAGCACATAGTTAGTTAGTAGTCTCTAAGTTTCGAACCAGCAAGTGATGCAGAGACTAATCTAAGTCTCGAACTAACAAGTGATACATCAGTGAGTGAAGCCCGGGCTGACATAGGTGCAACACGCCTTCTATGATGGAATGTTTTTTTCTGTGTTCCAGTTCTGTTCTACCAGTTATATTCCATCTCGGCAGTATTCGGAGACAAGGCTCTACTCGTTACCAGTGTTCTGATGACAGGGAAATCAGAGGCATTGTATCACAAGGTCACTGCCAAAATTCGTGAGTTAGCTCCAGACTTAGCATTCGATACACTCATGGGCGATTTCGAGATGGCCAGTAGAAATGCACTCATACCATCCTTTCCCAATGCCAGATTCGGTGGCTGTCATTTTTCACTACTCTCAAGCGTGACACGAAAAATCCTCATTGCGTGAGTGAATGAGTGGGTGATTGAGTGGAGGATTAAGTGACCAAGTGAATGAGTATCGATTTTATTTCAATTGATGACAATTATATTTTAATGTATGATAATATTTTTCTTATGTTGAGGAGCTTTAAAATATAGACGGACATCGATATGCAGTTTGTATTCCTATCTTATTAAGCATGCATACTTTAGAAGACATATATAATGTAGAATGTGAAGGGACAGCAACAATAAAACAAAAGTAGAAGATATCCTCATTAACATAAGGGGATTGATTTAGATTGATGATGATTATTATTGTTCCACCTCCTGCTTCATCTGCTGTACCAGTACATAATATATTTTGATGCTTTGCTAGGATCTGAAGAGATATTTGACACTTTGCAAAGATCTGAAGTTTTTGATGCATTGATAAGATTATATCATTTTTTGATGTTTTGAATACCACTGGTGATTTTGATAATATGATATCATCCAGCAGATTCAGGCTTTCGTCAAATTGAAAAGCTCCAGCCTTTTTGATGCTTTGAAAAGATTGGGTTTTTGACGTATTGATAGGCTGACGCCCTTGGAATAGTTTTGACGCTTTGCAGGCGTCCTGATGGTGCCATGGCTTTCTAGCAGTCGTCCCCACCGACCAGCACCCGCCAGGACTGCACCGAAGTGGATCCAGGTCAAGTTAGTCCGACTTTCAGCGCCAGCCTCTGCACCATGACAGTTCTTTATCTGCAAACATGTTAAAGCGATTGGCTCGGAGACCAGTATTAGCGGTTTATAGATGCTCGTTCACGGCTTTGACGCTGCACGACTACGGCTACTGCAATAACCTCGCGTGGCCGTGAGCACCGTGAGCTTTACCATCCGGCACATCCGAACAACCTCCCAGAGCAATCGCCGCTTTCGGGCAAGAATGCCGTACTATCGGGTACCGGAGTACTAAGGGTGGTCGCACGTAGTAGCGCACCGGACAGGCACCCAAAGGTCGCGACCCTTTATAAACCAGGCATGAATGGCGCGACGGCCGCCTGGTTTTTGATGCCGGACCCCTACTCTGCATGGGACTGGGAGAGATAAAGCGTATTGCGGTTAAATTCCCTGACACATTACCCTATACAAGTGGGTGGTGACAAGGTGCTGCAATGTTCGTCTCAAACTTTTTTTTACTACTACTACTACTACTACTACTACTGGTGCTCGCTCGACCGCCCGCCCGCTTGTCGGTGCGTGTGAGCCTGTGTGGCGGGTAAACGGCGGGGGTAGGTCGCTCGCCTCTTGAGCGCTGGACGAGGTAGTCACTGACTGATCGAGTGACGCAGTCGCAGCTAATGACTCGTGAGCGCTGGACGAGACAGAGTCAGTGATCGAGTGGAGGGAGTAACGGACTCACACCTAATGCCTCGTGAGCGCTGGACGAGGCAAGTGGGTAATCGGCGGGAGTGACTGTGTGTGTGTGTGCCGGGTAAACGGCGGCGGTAGCTCGCTTCCTGCTAATGGCTCGCTTTGCCTTGTGCGTAAGCGAGCACTGGACGATGCGGGTAAACGGCGGGGGTAGGTCGCCCGCCCTTAATGGTTCGCTTTGCCTCTTGAGCGCTGGACGAAGCAGAGTCAGTGATCGAGTGGAGGGAGCAACGAACTCCCACATAATGCCTCGTGAGCCCTGGACGAGGCAAGCGGGTAATCGGCGGGGGTAGAGCTGTAGCAGCCACCGCTCAAGCAGTCGCGTGCTCTCTTCCAGTGAAAACAGAAAATGGGGCGTTGCAGTATAGACTCATTGTTCATTCTTATTTTGTGTCAATGTTTTCGTTCGTGCTCCCGTCTCGCTGTTTCTTGTGCGTCTAATTGTTTATCTCTTGTTACTTGTTTACCTTTGACTGTCCGTCCACGTTCTCTTGTTGTCCACCGTTACACATTGTTCCACACATACACCAACACTTAAATGTTAACCTACACAAACAACATTCACACAAACGCATACACAAACAAACACCTATCATATGTGTTGTCCTTGTGATGATGAGGTGTGTAAGTTCTGTCCAATAAAGTAACCCTGGCGGATATGACTTTATCTATCCGTGAACCGATTAGCACTTAGAACACTCGCTACCACCAACAATTGGTAACCCCGGAGTGTTGCTATGGTTCAAGGTGGCTTATAGCCGGTGCCGTTTTAAGGGCACTCTCTCCTAGAGTGGAGGACCTGGGCAGGGTAACTTGTCCATTCGTCCGCCCTCTCCTGGGGCAAAAATCCTCACCTCCATTCGGGGTTCGTGGGGCTGAGCACTCAGGTCGGGAGAAACATTACGCCATAGGCGTAGTTGCCACCTTCAGGGTTTTCCCCCGCCCTCCCCTAGGCGCCTTCTGCGTCTCCCACAGGCACCCTCTGTGCCTCCCCCAGGCACCCTATGTGCGCCTCTTCCAGGCACCCTCTGTGCGCCTCTTCTAGGCTCCCTCTGTGCGCCTCTTCTAGGCTCCCTCTGTGCGCCTCCTCCAGGCATCTTCAGCGCCCTTCAGGCATCTTTTGTGCCCCATGGTGCTTCTCCCGGCGCTCACCCACCCACCCCCACCCCTCCTCCTCCCTTCTGCTGGTCCGGCGACTGAGACACGCACATCGTGTGACACACTACACAGACTCAGTGAACACTCAAATACAGTGCGACATATTACTGAGACACACAGTGCCACACACTCAGTGTACACGCCACACACAGACTCATTGTACACGCCATACAGACAGTGTATACGCCACCACACATCGCAGACTCAGTGTACACGCAGACACAGTGTGACACCCCACTGGGATTACTAGCTGCCCCCTGGATTAACCACCGCCTCCTGGATCTACCACCGCCGTCTTGGATTATCCTACACCTGTGGATCCTTGTGTATAGTGCAGTGTGTCCAGCAACAGTTCAGTGCAGCACGTCCCCAGCAACAGTTAGTGTCACAGTGTTACCCACTAAGCGTACAGTGTTGTGTTACAGTGCCTTTTTGAACACTGGTTCACTCCCCGAGCCACAGAGGCCCCTGGCACGTGCCAGCGCCTACAGTACACGCAGTTCGTTTTACTCTCACGGACTGCCGCGGCTCCTGGCACATGCTAGCGCCCCTAACTTTTCAACTCGCTGTGGCCCCCGGCTCGCTGGCATCTAGCGCCTTCCCACGCAGTCGTTCGACGCACTCACGACTGCCGCGGCTCCTGGCATATGCTTGCGCCCCTCAATTCTCAACCGGCTGTGGTCCCTGGCACGCTGGCATCTAGCACCTTACCACGCAGTCATTCGACGCCCTCACGGACTGCCGAGGCCCCTGACACGCTGGCAGCTGGCGCCTTTAATACACGCAGTCGTTCTACTCTCACCGACTGCCGAGGCCCCTGACACGCTGTCAGCTAGCGCCTTCACACGCAGTTCCCTCGACGCACTCTATGACTGCCGTGGCCCCCGGCGCGTTTACGACAGTGCCTATTGCCCATCTCCACGCCGCTCGACTTCACCATACCTGACGACGACATGCAACTCTTCCTCTACTACGGCGGTGTCCTTCAGAGCACCACTCTTCTGCTCAGGACCCGTCTACGTGGTTCGCGATTCGGGAGTGCGGATTCAAGCCTTCCAGGATCTATTAAACAGCCAACCACTCAACTCACCGCAGCTCAACTTACGCAGCCCACCTTACGCAGCCCACCTTACGCAGCCCACCTCATGCAGCCCACCTCACGCTGCTCAACTCCTCGCTGCTCAACTCCTTGCTGCTCAACCCCTCGCTGCTCAACTCATCGCTGCTCAACACTTCAGCTCGACTTACCGTAGCTGTCCTCACTGCGCTACTCATCTCAGCTCGACTCACCGTAGCTGTCTCCTACGCGCTACTCACTCCAGCTCGACTCACCGTAGCTGTTGTCACCGCATTACTCACTCCAGCTCGACTCACCGTAGCTGTTGTCACCGCATTACTCACTCCAGCTCGACTCACCGTAGCTGTTGTCACTGCATTACTCACTCCAGCTCGACTTACTGTAGCTGTTGTCACTGCACTACTCACTCCAGCTCGACTCACCGTAGCTGTTGTCACTGCATTACTCACTCCAGCTCGACTCACCGTAGCTGTTGTCACCGCACTACTCACTCCAGCTCCAGCTCGACTTACTGTAGCTGTTGTCACTGCACTACTCACCTCAGCTCGACTCACCGTAGCTGTTGTCACTGCACTACTCACTCCAGCTCGACTCACCGTAGCTGTTGTCACTGCACTACTCACCTCAGCTCGACTCACCGTAGCTGTTGTCACTGCACTACTCACTCCAGCTCGACTCACCGTAGCTGTTGTCACCGCACTACTCACTCCAGCTCGACTCACCGTAGCTGTTGTCACCGCACTACTCACTCCAGCTCCAGCTCGACTTACTGTAGCTGTTGTCACTGCACTACTCACCTCAGCTCGACTCACCGTAGCTGAACACTACTCAACGCAACTCTATTCAGCGCAACTCACCGCGCAACACTACACACCGCAACGCATCAAAGTCTGCCACAGCGCCCCCGCACCTGGGAAGATTTCGTTCCTCCTTCCTCGTCACTGGGGGGGAGTACTTGTAGCAGCCACCGCTCAAGCAGTCGCGTGCTCTCTTCCAGTGAAAACAGAAAATGGGGCGTTGCAGTATAGACTCATTGTTCATTCTTATTTTGTGTCAATGTTTTCGTTCGTGCTCCCGTCTCGCTGTTTCTTGTGCGTCTAATTGTTTATCTCTTGTTACTTGTTTACCTTTGACTGTCCGTCCACGTTCTCTTGTTGTCCACCGTTACACATTGTTCCACACATACACCAACACTTAAATGTTAACCTACACAAACAACATTCACACAAACGCATACACAAACAAACACCTATCATATGTGTTGTCCTTGTGATGATGAGGTGTGTAAGTTCTGTCCAATAAAGTAACCCTGGCGGATATGACTTTATCTATCCGTGAACCGATTAGCACTTAGAACACTCGCTACCACCAACAGAGCTCGCTCGCCCCGACTGAGACCGTGTGCCAGGTAAACGGCGAGAGTAGGACGCTCGACCTTAATGTAGTCCAGGAGCATTAGCTCAAATATGGCTTCAACCCGGAACAAATTAGTAACAAGCTGGAATTTTCAGAAGGTGCTCAGGAGACCTTCCCTAATAACATACTAAAAGTCCCCAAGAATTCGCCGCGAGGGTTTTGAGAAATTCAAGATGGCGTCCAAAATGGCCATCGGTATCATATTTTGTTATATCTCAGGTCTCAATCAAGATAGAAACACAAATGAAGTATGAAAATATAGGTTTTCAGACCCAAGGAATTAATTTATGTCAGTGTATCCTTGGCAGAGTCTGGTGAACCAGTGGTTGTCGTTGCAACTGACACTGACTTGTTGGTGATGCTGGTGAACCAAGCAAGTTCAGACATGGATCTTTCTATGCTATGCTGTATGAATCCCACCACATTGTACAAGGTTTGTGATATCCAGGAAAGCCTTGGTGAGACAAGTAAATATCTGATGGTGTTACACGCCATAACTGGATGTGACACAGTGTCTGCTGTGTATCGGCAAGGGAAGCGTAAGGCATTCAACCTGGTTCACAACAAGAAGGAGTATGATCAGCTCAAGACATTCTATAATGCTGGAAGCACTCACCAACAAGTGCAAGAAGCAGGTGAAAGCTTCCTCCTGAAGTTGTATGGTGCACCTCATGGTGTGTCACTGGATGAGTTCCGCTACACTGCATACAAACAGGCAATTAGCAGAGTATCTCTGTCCTCATCCTTCCAACTGGCAAGTTTGCCTCCGACAAGTGCTGCAGCCAAACAGCATTCCTTCAGAACTTATCATACTGTCCAAGAATGGATGGGCAGGCCCTTGCAGCCAACAGCCTGGGGATGGAAGCTGGAGGACATCCTAATTCCAGTTGAAACTGACCACCCCATTGCCCCTGACTGTCTGCTCAACATGATCTCATGTGGCTGCAAAGCAGATAGCTGTGGGGTGCACTGCTCTGCCATGTGTACAAATTGCAGTGGTAAAACCTGCAAAAATGCACCACAAATGCCATCCTTCATTGATGATGATGAAGAGACTGAAGCACCAAGACCAGTTTCTCCTGAAACTGATGACGAAGACGATGCCTTAAACCATCGTCAAAATTTGTTTGATTTACTGATTTATTTATTGATTGGTTGATTAAAATTCTATAATTAGGACTACAGCTAAGCATTTTTTGTCTAGAGTTAAGTCAATGGTTAAGTATTGTTTCTTGCTACTGGCATGACTTTTATTGTAGAATGTGTGTATGTTCAGGTTGATAAACGTGTATTTTGTTTTTTCTTTTGCTAATGATTCCATTTAAAATTCAGATAATAAAAAAAATAGTTAGAGAATTGCAGTCCTTGCCCCAAAAAACATATATATAGACTAATTGTTTGACTTTCTATGATGTTTGGGGCTTGAAATATGACAAACTCTAAAATTGGCTGCCATTTTGGACGCCATCTTGAATTTCCCAAAACCCTCGCAACGGATTCTTGGGGACTTTTAGTATGTTATTAGGAAAGGTCTTCTGAGTACTTCCTGAAAATTTCAGCTTGTTACTAATTTGTTCCGGGTGAAAAGCTAATACTCCTGGACTAATGGCTCGCTTTGCCTCGGGCGTGTGAGCGAGCGCTGGACGAGTAGCGAGCAGGAGTAACGGACTCAAGCTGGATGAGGCTTGCACCGTGTTGTGGCGGGGGCAAGGTCTAATAAATAGGAGGTCAACTCAGGCGCAGATAAGGTGACGTCAGGTGGTCAGTGGCAGAAGCCTTCTCTCGCTCTCTCTCTCTCTCCCTCCACAAGTATAAAGGAACCTAAGCTAGCTGGCAACTCCCAGAGACAGGCCAGACTTGGTTGGCTAGATTTCAATCGCCGGTAGAGTCGGTCTGTCGGCACCCTGCTACGGGCAGCCATTAGGCTAAGCCCGTGCTGCCCCGCGCAGGGAGGGAGCAATTTTACCCTCATAATGGGCCATCTTCGAACAAGGGCCCGTTCCCCTAGTGATACCAGAGGTAAATCTCAAACAACAACAACTGGCAACTCCCTTAGTTCCTCCCTCTCGCCCGCTTCGGTAAATTCTCTCTCTCTCTCTCTCTCTCTCTCTCTCTCTCTCTCTCTCTCTCTCTCTCTCTCTCTCTCTCTCTCTCTCTCTCTCTCTCTCTGTGTGTATTTGTAATAATAAAGATAAAAGGAAGAGGAATCATTAACAATATTTTCCATATGTGTAGTACTACTTTGTAGTTTCATATATTATGCATGTAACATCCTAGCCAGAGATTAATATAACCATTTTCTATGATGCATACTCCCTATGGAGTGTAGTTCGTAAGGGAAACTCATACAGACAGATTATGCCGAGGCTGTAGCTAGGAACCACGTTTTCGCGAGCGCATCTAGGTCACAGTCTATATATGCTTAGAGTATGTTAATGCGCATATAAATGACGTATCGTATTACCCACATGTATCTTGGTATGGATATTTCTCTCTCTCTCTCTCTCTCTCTCTCTCTCTCTCTCTCTCTCTCTCTCTCTCTCTCTCTCTCTCTCTCTCTCTCTCTGTCTCTCTCTCAATCTCTCCGTGTGTGTGTGTGTGTGTGTAATAATAAAGATAAAAGGAAGAGGAATCAATAACAACATTTTGCATATGTGTAGTACTTCTTTGTAGTTTCATATATTATGCATGTAGCATCATCTTAGCCAGAGATTAATAGAACCTTTATTACATACTGGATTTCTTGGTAGTTTTCCAGTAAAAAATAAATATTTTATAGATTTATTAGTGCAGGATATAAAAGGCATAAATGTGCTTTGGAAGTATTTTATGTGCTCTTGTACTTGTCTTCAGTATGTACAAGCATTACACAAGCTATTACATAATATATACCTATATTTCTGTATCTATCTATCCATCAGTCTGTATTTGTTTATTTATCCATCAATCTATCTGGCTATATGTAGCAAGGCCCCAGCACACTTGCCCCATCCACCTGAGGGATGATCTTTAGCCAAGGTCAGCATACACCCACCTGGACGGATAACCACTCCTAGCTAATTAAGTCACACCCCAGTGCAAATGTGGACAGAGTTAATCACCAATCGCTTCCTCTAATAGGCTACCTATATGTAACATAGGAGAGATATAAAAAATAGGTTTCGGGACTGCCTGGCAGAGCCGAGGGGAGGAATGGCCCCGCAGAACCGGAGGCCCAAACGGACTATTTGTAACAGTTTAACTATAGCAGTACCCGTGGCAATTCTGTGGCCCACCTTCTTCCTCTCGCTCCTCCTTTTCTTCCTCTTCGTCTTCTTCTCCTCCTTCCTTCCTTCCTTCCTTCCTTTCTTCCATCCACCATTACTACAGAAGCCCTTGCTACCGTACACCTACTCTCATCACCATAGCCACTTTTCAACCCTTCCACACTACTTACGACCCTCATATACCTTCTGTTCAACACTCAACATGACCCCTCTACCATACCAAACCCCTGCCATAACTACCATAGCCCCTTGTAACCATCACCCATACTACTGACTACCCCGCAAAACCTACCAGTAGACACCCAAACGTGGCCCCGCAACCGTATCCACTCGATACCATACATTCCCATAACCACCATGAAAACCATCTCTCTCTCTCTCTCTCTCTCTCTCTCTCTCTCTCTCTCTCTCTCTCTCTCTCTCTCTCTCTCTCTCTTCTTTATCTTATGGCAAGTTATTACAGATTGTAATACTCTTTCCACTTTCAATTTATTACAGAAGTTGTAGATACGGTAGAACATGCAGAAAACCTTACACCATACGAATAAAATCCAATACTCCTCAAAACAACTTACTTCGTTCCCAGGAGATCACGACTCCCAGTTAAGAACTGCTGAGTTAGAAGCAAGAAACAATAAAGCAATATCAGCGACAGCAAGGGAGGGTAGCACGGGCTACTACTTACTTGAAGCACTGGGTGTTCGTTACTAACCGACTATCAAATTTGAGTCGACACAAGCAACTGGCGTTGCCAGACGGGGATTATTCTACCATATTGAAAACCTATTAGGTTGATCAGCCGAAATAATAACCTTAGCGTTAGAGCGTCGGGATATGCAGGGTGCCAAAATTAATTTATGGTTAGTTTGTGTGTGTGTGTGTGTGTGTGTGTGTGTGTGTATGTGTGTGTGTGTGCCCGCCTATATGGGTCGTACAGCGACGCGCCCTCGACGTTTTCTCGACCACGCGTGCGACGTCGAGCGTCGTCGAGCGGTTAGACGAGGGGCGGTCGCTCATAGTCGCCAGGCCCTGCGTTCATCGCGAACCGTCGCAACGGGTTTTATTTTCAAAATTGGGTTCCTCTGCGTACAGTCGCGCGCATTCACGCACGATTCACCTAGACGTCCCGTCGCCTGTCGCCCTCGCGTGCGTATAGGCGAGCGCCCCTTCCTCGCCATGTTGCTGTGAGTTGAAACAGAGGCAAACTCGCAGAGACAGTGGCGATGCTCCCACGATTTCGTGCATTTTCAAAATCGCCAACCGTCGCAGAGCGAAATAGCAGATGTGTGATCCCAGCATAAAAAATGGTTAAGTTTGGTTCATGCTGTTGTCAATAATATCCTTTGCATAGTTCAATGTCCAAAAAAATTACACTTAGAGCACATACATAGTCTATGGCACATAATATTCTAAATCATTGATATACAACTTGTCTCTATATCATTGCAGGGCCAAAAATTAAGCGAATGCGGGGGAACAAGGAAATGGAGCTGGCAGATGCAGTATCCCGGCTGTATTCAACTGACGGCTGACTTTGAGTCCTTCAACAGCAATCAGAAGCCTCCTCATGGACAACCAGTGCCCCTCATATAAACAAATACCCCCCCCCCCACACACACACATTAATTATAAAATTTATTAATTTAATTATATAATGAATTACTTGTCTTCTCAGAGAGCCAGGCTTCATGCCCCGTCAGGTGGAGGTTTGAGCCACGCTCGGTCGGGATTTTTCTGCTTACAAAGGACTGGTTACTGTCCCACCTTGAGCAAGGGGGTATATGTGTGTGAGGTCTCAGCAATGCCCAGAGATCGACTGTAATGAGGTAGATATGTTATTCAAGGCTGTTATTCAAAATTGGTTGATTAGTTAATATAGCAAAAATAGGCCACTATCTGAGGGCTGAAATACATATAAATGCTACAGTGATGGCAGATTTCATAATTACTCCACACCGGAATAACAAAACACAGGTTGCCACAGCACTTGATCTATGTATTTTTCAAAACACTTTATTTCTAAGTGAGCAAGCTTTGTGTAAGAAATGGAAGGGTGGTTTGCTAATTACGGTATCAAAAAGTGTGCATCACAATAAACAGTTTATTATGTAATCTATTTTCCTAAGATATTCAATACATCTACAAAATATTGCGAGTTTTCAAATAACATCCCTCTTTTACTACCCCAACGCAATGCTTGACAATAATTGGATAGTGAACCCTATTAATATAATCTCTTTTTTTTTTTTTTTACAGCTAAGGAGACAGTTCAAAGGCGTAAATAAAAAATAAAAATAAATAAAAAGCCCGCTACTCACTGCTCCCGAACAGAGGTCAAAGGAATGTCCAAAACGAGAGGTCAGTTTCGGGAGGAAAGGTGTCCTGATACCCTCCTCTTGAAAGAGTTCAAGTCGTAGGCAGGAGGAAATACAGATGAAGGAAGATTGTTCCAGAATTTACCAGCGTGAAGGATGAAGGAGTGAAGATGCTGGTTGACTCTTCCATAAGGGGTTTGGACAGTATAGGGATGAGCATGAGTAGAAAGTCGTGTGTAGCGGGGCCGCGGGAGGAGGGGAGGCATGCAGGTAGCAAGTTAAGAAGAGCAGTCAGCATGAAAATATCGATAGAAGATAGAAAGAGAGGCAACATGGCGGCGGAATTTGAGAGGTAAAAGACTATCAGTATGAGGAGGAGAGCTGATGAGACGAAGAGCCTTTGACTCCACTCTGTCAAGGAGAGCTGTGTGAGTGGACCCCCCCCCCACATGATATGCATACTCCATACGAGGGCGGACAAGGCCCCTGTAAATGGATAGCAACTGTGCGAGGAGACGAACTGGCGGAGACGGTACAGAACGCCCACTTTACTTTACACTTCACTTTCTCTTTACTCAGAACAAGTGGCCTCACACCTGGTGCAGTAAGCTCGGCTGTACACTGAAACTTTCACATATGTAAGAGAGTATGCGATAGGGATTAGTTGTGTTTATTAACCAAGATTGACGCATCCTCTGCCTCCCTTTCTTTTGACAGTGGTGGCTCATATTTAGCATATGTTCCGCGTTTGTGTGATTGTGAGTCACTTATGGAGTGTTTTAGGGGCTAGACTGTGACGAAAGGGTAAGAGGAGTGAAGCACGTAAAGCGTAAACAAAGTTCGTGTCGGCCAGTTTTACGGGAGTGAAGACTAATGGACGAGTGATTGAGGCCGCAAAAGAGTTCTTGGAGGGTATGTGGTCTGCGAGATATAGGCAATTATAATTTGCCTCGAGTAGAACACCGTCTGGTCTGTATGCTTTGTTTTCTCTTCATAGGAGCTGCCAATACAAAGGCCTGTTTTGAGATAAATCTCACGACACTTGTGACATCAAGATTATATTAGTGATTTGGCTCTCCTACCCTAAAATCCCGCTTTCCCACCAGGTCTCCAAGCTTGTTGGAGATAGGGAAAGAGAAAAATAAGGTAGGATGTATTGTGTTAAACTATTTTTACCAAGTGATCTACAAAAAGCTGGTAAATGTGTTACAGTGCGTGCAAAATATGGAAGTTAAAGGTTAATGTCAACAAAATGTGGAGTGGTTGAGGAGTCAAGCACAGCATCCTGAGATGGTTTGGCCACATGGCATATTTACTTACCTCACAAATAGATACTCCTTCAAGAGAATCTTCAGACCTTTTAATGTATATGTTAGTCTTCTTTACTTAAAATTCTGTAACTACTAGATGTGTAGTTTATTTTGTACTTGTATATGCTGCATGTACTCATGTATGCTGCCTGCTTAGTATGTGTTTGTTTCATGTACAGATGTATGCTGCCTGCTTATTATGTGCTAATTCCTATCTTTTCTTTGTTTCATAAACAATGTTTCCTTCCTGTTCTTATTGCTGTACTCTTTGATCTTGGTAAACATTAATTTTTATGTTTCAAAACCATTATATCTGCATATGACACATGTATGTTAATGCAGTTGGTCTTACATTGTAAGCTTGTACTATGTGTAGTTTACAAAATTTTTCTGGCCTCTTGTGAGTGTTATTTGCTAATTTCTATCGCTTCTGTTATTCAATGAAAGTCAATAAAGTATGGAATTAGAATATATCTGCATTGATTTTACTATCTACCGTTTTATATATAACGTATATATGAGTTATATATGTTCATATGATTTCCTGTTATATATATATATATATATATATATATATATATATATATATATATATATATATATATATATATATATATATATATATATATATATATATATATATATATTCAAGCAATACAAGAAATGAAACAAAATACAGGTATGTAAAATAAAACAGGCAGTGGCATAAGACTACCCACATGCTGTCCTGAAGACCAACTATTAACACGGACTCTAGAAGAAGCTGACAAAGTGGAATCAAGAATGAGCTCCGGTGAGGCAGCATGACCCAAGAATAATGGCGCCACTATAAAAGAAATGCATGCGCCATGACGGACTCGGGCCGACCATCAGGCCCTATAGGCCATATGTAAAAAAAAAAAGCTTAAGTTGTACACTAAAAAAAAAAAAATAGGCACGTGAGGAGGCGCTGAGCGGACTGATTTGTGTGTATAGTCTTGACTATGTAGGTATTAAGGGTGGAGTGGCTGTGAGGCGCGCGGTCAGTACTGTCTTGGGTGAGACCACCGTTCTTCCCCGTCCGCCATAGTGTTGTAGGGGCTGTCACTTCAGTAGCACTTTTTTTTTTACCCCATTTTACACTGTTTATACTTACTTATAATATGCAGGCGTGTCAAGTGAAACTACAGTGTAACTGCTACCCATATATTGCATGCCAACAGGTCCTTCAGATTAAATATTATTTATCATGCACATAATCACATTCCACTAAATAGTACTAATTTATTCATCCTGGCTCTACTTCTGGCGCCTTTAAGGGATATTAGTCGTGCAGTAAACTGTTTGGCTGCATATATGTGCCTGACCTGCAGATAAGTCTCGCCTACAGCCTTGATCAGTAACACAAGATGATTAGTGAACGGATCACTGTCTAACATGTGTTGTGCCAGGCTGGAGAAGACAGCCCTCTCCTGGAACTCAGACAGTACCGTACAATTGTTACAATATTGTGCCAAGCATGTGTTGACAACTTTGCATATGGTTTGTTGTAATGCCGGGATGTGAAGGCAGGAGAAGAAACTTAGAAGTATAAGGAAAATACGTAGGTTAAGTCATTATAAGTGATTACAAATGGTTATAAGTGAACATAAGTAGTTATGAATAATTATAAGTCACTATAAGGCCATCATAGATATGTAAGAAATTGTAAGTAGGTATCATTAATCACAACCTATAACATAACACATCCCCCCCCCTTCAGACTACAATTACACAATGTGGTGCAATACTTACGTCACTTTCCCGCCAGAACTTAGCGTCTGTCGTCCCTCCCTTTCCTCCCCTTCCCCCCTACCAGCGCACGCACTTGGAATTGTTGCCAGCCCTTGCTTCTCAATACCCTATCAGTTAGTCATCCACCCTTGCATATATTTTTTTCCGCTGCTTCACATGTAATTTCGTCACCTTGCAAGTTAAGAGACCGTACCCATATATAAACTACCCTAGTATTCCCTTCATTTTTAATTAAACCGTGATAGATTATAAATCAGCTACTTGGCCCCCTCTCCCCGCCCTACAGGGCCGCCGCAGGGCAGGTATAAAACGCAGAGTAGCGTCTCCCGGGGCATCATTTTGCCCGCTCAACTCACTACTTGCCCGCAGGTCTGTACTACGTGACTCTCCTCCTCCACCCCATTTTCCTCCTAAGTGCTCCCCAGGGTTAATTACCGTCTCTCCTTTAGCCAATGTGTGTCTTAATTATCCTGTAAATGCATTTCTGATCCCAGTAAATGAAATAAGCTTGATCTTTCGCCCGCTCAACCCACTACTACCCTCAGGTACTAGCGGCCCATTCTCTGCCACACCCACACCCACACACCCACACGAACCCGTGTACCTATCCCGATGTGCTCTTTTAGTTGTTAATCTCAATACTTCTCTTCTTTCCGCGATAGGGGTTGTAGGAGGGAGCCCTTTAAGCGTTTTTGGAGCCTTACCAGGGGTAGGAACGGGGAGTCGAGTCCCCCTTAAAAATTCCCTTCTGTGCCCCCTATTGCGGGAAGTATTTTGGGAGTATATAGGCCATTAATCTGTGGTTTATCTCTAGAGTAAGAAGAGTTAGTAAAATAGGAGGCTGTATATTTAGTCGTTTCGACGGAAATTGTTATCGCTTGGCACGGGCCTCCCAAAGTGTAAAGTCCCTCTCCCTGAGTTTTTGTCATATATCTTATGTACCTGGTTTTGGCAATAGTTGTACACCCGCGCAAGGGTAAGTTTTCGTGGAGAATTCTCAGCCATGTTCTGATTACCATTGTGAAAGGAGAAACTAGAACCCAGTCGTGTGTCCATTCGCCCACTTCTGTCAGTTCGGGTAAATCGTGCCTTCAAGTAGCAGTTAACTGTAAACCGTGTCGTCAGTTATGAGTATGTATACCTTCTAAACTAAGTCTCACATGAATAAATGAACCAACCCCTATTTATTGGCCTTTATTTCTTATCTCATCTCCCGTCGTGAGTTTGGTCCGGCCCGCTGTGAGTTACAATACATCTTTACCGCCCCGAGTCCTCCCGCTTGCCACGTTACCCCCCACTGCTCACGGAATCAGTCTCGCTTTGGGTCACTTTAACCCCTTAAATCCTCAGTCCTTTATATACATATATTTTAAGGTTACCAGTGAGCTACCGGTGACATAGTTCATCGGTAGATCTCTGGGTGGTAACAAAAAACTACCCCAGGGTGAGTCCCTCTTGTTTTGACCAGATACCCATTAGTTGACTTTCCTTTTAACATCATTTAGTGCCCCGAATTTCCGGGCACGACAGTCGATACTGTAAAATTTTATCTCTGAATTTTCTTTCACACAAGACAAATGGCAACATATCTGGCTGGAAAAGATAGGTGGCCTTTATTTTCAACTGAGATAAATCAGTGAGTTGCATCCAGATGTTGGGTAAATAAAGCATTGCAGCACGACTCACCCTTTAAAAATCACTTAGGTTTTAAGCTGACAAATCCGACTATGTAGCCAACGTTCTTGTCAGAGATATGTTGCTAACACTTTGATCAAATAATCAAAGTGCATATGTCCTGCATCAGTCTTATTTATGAAAGTTATGCACGCTTGCTTGAATATCAAATATAAAAATGAATTAATAAATAACTTACTGGTTAAAAATAATGGATGGATCAGATTGTTGTTCGCTTGTTCATTGCACCCAAATGAAACACAGATAGTCAGCATTCAAGACCACACACGGAGCCACACTCCTGCCGTTATTACTCTCGCTGCACGAGAGCTCTACTGAATTATAGACAGAGAATATGTGTGGATCGACTTGAGTCAAGACCTGGCACCCCTTATTAATTATCTGTCCTCACCCTGACCTCGGTTGTTCTCCTCGACCTGAGTCATCATATAGCCCAACCTATAAACATACCTGACTCACCCTATTAACTATGTGACCTCACCCCAACCCCACCTCTTAGACAGGGGACAAACATGCATTCCAACGTAGCGAAATGCTTCCATGACGTGTTTCATCACTGCCCAGCAGTCGCTGTCTAGCCCTACAAAAAGATGGCCGACTGACAGTTCGCTGGCATCAGCCCGAGCACCTCACGGCCTCTCCACCCTTTATACCTCCATGGTCTTGACCGTAATGGGAAATGCGGGGAGCCAAAGGCGGAATTTCAAGCCTCGTCACGCATAGTGTGGACTCCGCTTTAACGGGTGAAACCAGCACTGAGACGGGCCGCTTGCATCTCTGCATCAGTGGGCTCAGGATCAAAGGACAGTGGGTCAACCGGCGCGCAGAAAATGTCGTCAGTATGTGGAGCGAGGAGAGATGAAATAGAAAACGAAAGTATTTACGTCGAACGGTAACGCAAATAAAATCGAAAGTATTTACGTCGAGCAGTAACTCAAATAGAATCGAAACTGGCTTTCATTGTCTTTATCTTTGATTGATAAATATCGTATCTTTTAGGTTTCTGGACGAAATATAATAATTTAGTGTATTTAGATATATATATATATATATATATATATATATATATATATATATATATATATATATATATATATATATATATATATATATTTTTTTAATTGGAGGCAGGTGGGAGGGAGACAGATCGCAAGAAGGCAAGTGGGAGGGATGCTAGAGAGGCAGTGCCGCAGCTGAATGGAACAATTTCAAAGGAACAAGAATATAGCTTTAGTCTGAATAGATATCCAACGTTGTAGTAAATAAAACACATATTTGACTTTTTTTCACCAGCTTGCTCATTTTCTTCCTTATTTTTCTGGAATTATTGATTTCTCTATTTAAAATCCTAATCATAAAAAAAAAACAGTCTACATCTTACAAAATATGTAATTACATCTAATGGTAAATTCATAATTTCATTAATATCTTTTGACAGCTTTTGAATTATATTCCTACCGGGCTTTAGTTCCCCTTCTCCATGGTAAGATACACACATGTCCTCCAATTGTTGTAGCTGTGGAAAAAATGTATTGCTTTGTACCATAAGGTTTCCTCTACTTAAGGTCCTTATGGTCTGTTCTTATGGTCCGTGAGTGTGCGAACTCACTAATGAATGCGAAGATGAATTCACAGGAAAAGTTGGCTGGAGATTAGCATTTGGTTAAATAAGTCTGGTTAGAACCAGCACCCGTAGCGGGGACAGGTTATATTAGGTTCGTACTCGTCGCTTTCGCTTTCGTCGCGTGATTTATGTTTCCTCGTATTATTTCTGATATAGAGCAAGTTCTATGGTGAAGCATTGGGTTATTGAGCTGCTGGGAGTGGCTATCATTATTTTAAATTTTAACCCTCTCCTTCCTACGGTTGGAGATACATCTTGAACAGGTGCACTTGGCGAAGAGGAAGAGCACGCGGAAAAAAATGGAACTTGAGTCAGAGAAATGTACAATTAGACTTTTGACTCAGGCAGAATTTGGTGCTCCGCATCAGGGCTGATGTAAGGCTGGCCGCTCAAAGTCCCTTGACAGACACTGACGTGTGATGGAGTCTATGAGTCAAACTCAAATTGGGTCGAATAGTGTCCGGTGAATGGTCAGCAGGTCTTAACGTTTTCTTACACAGACGCGAGGGAGCTTCATTTGAGGTATATTTCCGACCTGTACCTACCTGCAACAGCAGCCGTCCTAAGTGGAGTTTTTAGAGAAAGTTTGAGAAACGAGTTCAGCCTTAGAGATAGATGAGACAGCGGTGCTGCCATCAGGACTAAGGAGACGAGGAAAAAATGAAGTGAAATTGGATATGTTTTCGGTATATGCCAGAAGTCACGGGAAGAATAAGAAAAAGCAAGGTTTTAGCATTTATTTTTATCAATGAAGGAGGTTTTGGTAAGTCGGAGAATAGATTTTGCACGATTCCGGGCAGAAACGTAAAGATTATGGTTAGCGGGAGTTCGAAGGCTGTGGTACCTTTTGTGATCTACCACTCTATCTTTGACAGCACGAGAACAAGCGTGACTAAGCCAAGGCTTTTTGGCATGAGTAGAGATTGCTGTCAGTAGCCTCAGAAACCTGTGTTTCGGTGAGGAAAAGAAGGTGATGTAGGGAAAAATCCTTACATTTAGATATTTTCGACCCGTACATAAACCGCGCATTTAAGCGTTAGTAACTATGTTTCGTGAAATTTTGTTATGTGATGTAGTCCCAAGAGTTGAATATAGCCTTAAACAGTAGCTTACTACTCTAGATTTTGTCCAGTCAAACAACACTCTTATGTACATAGAGAAAAACAAAAGTACCTAATCTGCCATAACATAACCGAAACTAAACTAACCTATCCTCATCTAACCCCCTGTGGGTGAAATGTGCAGCTTCCATATGTGTAAAATAATCCCTAAATGTTATTGATTGTGATCTTGATAATTAATGCGCAGGGTACCTGTAGGTGCAAAACACTCATATATAATGTAAGGATTTTCCCTACATCTTTGGTATTTTACGTCCCATCCCCAGCTCAAAAATATGTGATAGTGATGCATTTTGTGTCCCCAACCCGAAAACCAAACATTCCTAAAGGCCCCCAAGCTTGTTTTGGGGAGAAGAGGAGTATGAGTAAACACTATAATTTTACCCTCTTGTGCAGTTTACTGACATTTGCTACTCACAAAATAACACTCTATACTCCTCACTAAGAAATAAAAGAAGGCCTCGGTATTTTTTCTTAATTGTATCATAAATACTTGTATTCTGGCTGATATTTGCCTCCCATACTGGATAGTTCCAGTCGGTTACATGTAGCATTGGTTATGCTGTGTACCATTACACAGAAGGCACCTACAACCCAAAGAAATCATCAGCAGTGGGTGAGTTGGCTGTTGGCAGGCGTTCTGGTCGGACGTGTGTTCCTGTGTGCTCTCTTTCCGCAATAACTGCTATCTCTCGTCAGGTCCGGTGTACCGTTGCCTGCTTTCTCCAGTTGATTGAAGTTGTTGAGAAAACACAATAGCCCTTTAAGTTAAGTGATGTGGATTATGTTTTGGCCGAGCGGAGCCATTACGTTCACTTTGAGTTCACTTAATTTACTCTCTCTCTCTCTCTCTCTCTCTCTCTCTCTCTCTCTCTCTCTCTCTCTCTCTCTCTCTGGTATAATAAAAAAAGTGTTAAATTTTAAATATATAAACAGATTTAAAGAATAATTAATGTTGTTGTGAGCAGTCGTACACACACCCCGAGCAGTGATCTGCTCGTCACCGCCGCCCACTGTCTTCCGCCGGCTTCATTTCGGCAGCAGGAATAATCCGGTGCCAATGCTTGTCGAATCAGCACCGTTCCCACGATAAGGAGCACCTCCGTAAGCACCACCCAGCACCCACGTGGTATTAAACATCCTGTGCACGGCACTGCCATGGTGTTGCGGCATACAGTCACACATTGACATGTACATTATAATATATACATTACATCGCTCGGTCACCTAAAAGTCGCGACCCGGCGACTCACCCGACCTTTCAAATTAGTGTACCTATCAATGTTAAAGTTGCGCAATGTGTGCTAGCCAAGCGAGGTCTTGCTATGCTTGCTTTAAAGAATGATATACAAGTCAGAGCCCGCCTAACGAGACAACATCGGGAAAAGCCAATGATAATATAAATAATCATAGAAGCAACAAGAAATGGGTAAAGTACATACAGGTTGAGGTAAACAGGGCTAGAGTCGTGGACGTGGAAGCTCAGTACTCTTCCGAGAAAACAAAATAATAGCTCGAAAAAATATTTACATGATACATCCTAGAAAAAATAAATTGACCAAACTCTCATTAGGATACATGGTAATGGAGCTATTTGGAATAGGAAAAAGAAAAAAAAAAGCCTTGAAGGAGATCTGCTACAAATTGAGCCTTCGAGTCACACCTTGACATAAAACTGTCGCAGAGAAACACTCATCCGGTGCGTGACAATCAACTGCCAGTGTCGTTACCCTCGGCACGCCTTTGAGACGGGCGGAGTCTACAACGATAGATGAGGTTGTGTGAAAAGAGGTAAAGTTATCCGTAGAGTCTCCTAATAGTTACAATGTGATAACAAGGACAAGTCTGGAGAGCCTTTGAAGCATCGGCTGTCAGTACCACTAACTCCTGATACTCCGTTTTTCAGGTCTATGTTACGTACCCCTCACTTGGGTAACTTCCTTGTTAGTAGTTGGAGGGTTGAGTAGTTATCAGTCGATGCTCCTCACGCAGGCGCACATGTGCATAGGGAGGAATGCTCGCTGGGCGGCGGGGGTGAGCCGACATTCTCTCTACCGGCACACTGGCTTTGATGCTTCCTCTCTGGCGCTCTGTCTATGTTTTGTGTTACGTTGTAAGGTTGGTGGTTTTAGTTAGGGACCTGTACCTTATGTTTAAGCTATGGCTCTAGGTAAGTGCAACATTGTTGTCTGGAATTCTGCACTTGATTACATACTGTGCTTCAGTGATTCGTGCTTCTTTGAAATGACTTCTTGGGACTAGTTTTGAGTCGAGTGATTTATGGACTTAGTGGGAAACTTATTGTTACAATTGGTCATCAGGTCATCGTATGCTCACAGGACACATCTAACTGTAACATCTACAGTACTGTACAAGAAAATCCTGTCACCAAGTTGGGAAATTACCGTTGTAACAGATCTCACTGAAATATATAAATCCAGCATAATTGATTAAAGTAGTTCAGCATTAATAAACATCAAATTAAAAGACAAATTTCCACCTTTCCTCCGATCGTAACGAACGTGGATGACTGATATCTTTTACGTCAAAAATAATTCCCGTAAGTAAGACTTGTGTGCATACTTCCAAAGCTGACAGATATGCACATGCTAGTTACAATAAAAGTTAGGGACAACATCTGCTCAAGTGTAGTTAAGTCTGTCTTTGCAGAGAAAAATGTATGGTTCAAGCAGAAGCACATGAGGTTCAAGGTTAAAAAGTACCTATCACTATGTTAGTCTACACCCTCGATTATTACGGTTCCAAACAACTAAGGAGACTGACTGCCCTACATCAACTCAGCAATAAAAAGAAAATTGTAAGTAAGAGTGAAAAGTATTACTCAAGCACTCCCCTCTCGCATGAAAAAGATGCAGGCAAAAGCTCAGGAACCAAACATAAATTAGTAATTGCGAGGACGCAGGTTATAGTCGTGTGGTGGAAAGATAGACAAATCATCGTCAGGCTGAGGCAAACAGGCGGTTCTCGCCGGTTCAACTAAAGTCGAATCAAGGATCTTAGGCTTGACGTCTGTCTTTTTGAGGCGATCACTGTGCACAATTTCATATGAATTAAAAATGAAGTCATAAAGTTCAAATTTGTGACCACCTACTTGCCTATCTGGCGGGGCCCACGAATTTAGGGGAAAACTTGTATGTCTCTCTGGGACTCGAAGCATAACAAAGTCATCCACTTTCAAGGAAACAGGGGCGAAACGCTGATGTTGCTGCAAGCTCATAGCCTCAGATGTAGCCTGTAGTCTCTCTGACGTTTTTATGAATATCTATGAAAACTTTGAGTTGAACCTTAGAATAATCATCTACATTATATACAGGTGAATGAGAACTACTAAGCAGGTCATATGGGAGTTTCTTCTCAACCCCCAAAATTATGTAGTGGGGAGATTGTCCCGCTGACTCACAAACACGGCTGTTTATGCTTGCTGCAACATATGCTAGCCAGTCCGCCCAAGTATGCTGAAGTCCACTAACGACCGGGCGCAAGACATCTAAAATCTTCATTTTAGCGCGTTCACCAAGGTTGTTGCTGGTTGGGTGATAATTGACTGTAAAACTTTGTGTAATGCCAAACTGTTTGCATATTTCTGCTAAAAGTTGATTTCGAAACTCGGTTCCATTATCACTTAACAACACCCTAGGTGTGGAGTATGGACAAATTAGATGAGTTATTAGGGCATGAGTAATGGACTTGGCAGATTTATCTTTCACTGAGGCTAACACAACGTACCGCGACAAGTGATTTACACAAATCAAGAGATACTTAGAGTCCTGGTGGCTGGCGGGAAGCTGTAGCAAGTGAATAGAAACTACATCCCAAGGCCGGTCAGGGGGCGGGTATTCTAGGACCGGCGCAGGCCTAGGCACCGTCCCTTTATGTTGGGCACACTTGACACTTTACACACTTAGCCACATGCGCGTCAATATCTACACGCATAGATGGCCAAAAATTGACCGCTCGGTCTGCTATTAATGTTAGTTCCCTCCTCGGGTGACCAGTGATCACCGCGCTATGAACTAAGTTCAGCACCGCCGGTACATAATACTCCGGTATCACAAATTGTGCGACAGCCTCCTTTTTACGGGGCCAGTAGCGGCACAAGACGACGTCCTGTGACAAGAACAATAGTGAAAAAGACACAGGTAGTAGCGGGAGACTTGTTTCATCACCCGGCTCCAGAGCGTATATTACTTTACCCCAAACGTCATGTCGACGCTGGGCTGCTGCTAAATCCTTTAGAGTGAAATTTTCAATTTCAGTTGGCGTTTCTGCCACTGAGCCAACAGGTACGTTTGTTAACGACTTTTAAGCGTCATTTTTAACGTGGTTAATGTAACGTGTTACGTTTAAGTTTAAGGCGCGAACTGCTGTCTCACGTCAGGTCCAGTGTACCGTTGCCTGCGTTCTCCAGTTGACTGAAGTGGTTGAGACAACACAATAGCCTTTTAGTAAGTGATGTGTGGCCGAGCGGTAGCCGTTATAAGTTCACTTTAGTTCACTTTAGTTATCTCTCTCAGGTTAATACAAATATCAAATGTATTTTAACTATATTAACAGTTGTACTACATAAGGTTTACAGTTTACGTGAGCGAGACGCACGAAATCAGAGACAGCCACACCGCTGCAGGGCGCGGGGCGGCAGAGCACCGCTCGCCTGCCCGACACCGTCATATCTCCCTTCTCCGCGTTGTTCGCCCGTTTTATTTGCTTGTAGTTCGTCCTGAATGGTGTGGGTTCCGGTTGATGACTGTTGATGAAAGTCATCATTTGCTGATCCTAGTGTCAGTTCATCACAGCTTCCCACGGCCAAAAGCACGACGTGTTGTTAGACATCCTGTTGTGCGACACCGACCGGGTGTCGCCACATGTACAGTCATACATACACATGTACATTATAATATACACATTACATCGCTCGGTTCTCTAAAAGTCGCGACCTCGCGACTCACCCGACCTTAAAAGCAGTGTACCTACCCATGTTACAGTCGCACAATGTGTACTAGTTAAACGAGGTCCTGTTATTGCATTAAAAAAATATATATATACAAGTCAGAGCCCGCCTAACGATACAGCATCGGGAAATGCCAATGATAATTAAAAATAATCATGGAAGTAACAAGAAATGGGCAAAGTACATACAGGGCGAGGTAAACAGGGCTAGAGTCGTGGACGTGGAAGCTCAGTACTATTCAGAAAACAAAATAATAGCTCGAAAAATTATTTGCATGATACATCCTAGTAAAATTAAATTGACTAAACTGTCATTAGGATACATGGTAATGGAGCTATTTGGAATAGTAAAAGAAAAGGAACAATCCTTGAAGATCTGCTACACTGAACCTTCGAGTCACACCTGGGCACAAAACTGTCGCAGAGAAACACTCATCCGTTGCGTGACAATTAATTGCCAGTGTCGTTACCCTCGGCACGCCTTCGAGACGGGTGGGGTTTGCAACAATAGATAAGGTTGTGTGAAAAGAGGTAATGTTATCCGTAGAGTCTCCTAATAGTTACAATGTGATAACAAGGACAAGTCTGGAGAACCTTAGAAGCATCGGCAGTCAGCACCACTAACTCCTAATACTCCGTTTTACAGGTCTACAGTACTATAAAAGAAAATCCTGTCACTAAGTTGTGAAATCACTGTTGTAACAAATCTCACTGAAATATACAATTCCAGCATAATTGATTAAAGTAATTCCAGCATTAATAAACATCAAATGAAAAGACAAATTTCCACCTATCCCTCGATCGTAACGAACGTGGATGACTGACATCTTTGACGCCAAAAATAATTCCCGTAACGGGTAACAGTGGTATGTCAAGTAAGGGTAAGTAAGACTTGTCTGCTTACTTCCAAAGCTTACAGATATTCACATGCTGGTTACGATAAAAGTTAGGGACAGCATCTGCTCAAGTTAAGTTAAGTCTGTCAGTGCAGAGAAAAAGTATGTTTTAAGCAGAAGCACATGAGGTTCAAGGTTAAATTGTACCTATCCTATGTTAGTCTACACCCTCGGTTATTACGGCTCCAATTAAATTAAGAAGACTGACTGCCTTGCATCAACTCAGCAATAAAATAAAATAGTGGGTTAGAGTGAAAAGTATTACTCAAGCACTCCCCTTCTCGCATGAAAAAGATGCAGGCAAAAGCTTAGGAACCAAACATAAATTAGTAGATGCGAGGATGCAGGTTATAGTCGTGTGGTGGAAAGATACACAAAGCAGCGTCAGGCTGAACCTCAAGCCGGCAATAGTCTTTGGAGACGATCACTATGCACCATTCTGTGCAAAAAAAAAATCGTAAAGCTCAAATTTCCAACCACCTATTTATCTGACTATTTCTGCCTAAACCACGGGTAAAAGAACACACCAAGGATTTTTGATTACCGCTGGTGACACCCAACAAGGTTTAGGTCAGAGGGTCGCGAAGGCCCCCCTCCCCGACGAACGTGTCGACGGGAAACGAAGCTTCAAACAGGACCCAAAATTACTTTAAATGCCATAAAAGTTGGCTGATAAAACCGTGTAGGTTGCCAGTGGGGCTGTAGTAAAGGGATACTGCACTCCTTCGAAGAGGAACTTTAAGGACAATCATTACACGTTTCTAGACAGTGAATCTGCGACGACATTCGCGCGACCAGGTAAATACTTAAAGATTGGCCCAAATTCCTGGATGGTCAGGCGCCACCGTGCGAGTCGACCGGTAAGGTTTCTACCCTTGAAAAGCTCGGTGACTGACGCATGGTCCGTAAAGACAGTGATAGGATAGCCAAGGATAATATCTCTAAAACGTTTAAGAGCCCAAACAACCGCTTGGGTTTCCTGATGGGTCACTGAATAGTTCGACTCAGCCTGGTTTAAAGTACGACTTGCGTACGCAATAGCGCGATTTTTACCGCGAGTGTCCGGTTGCATCAAAACAGCACCAAGAGCTAGGGCTGAGGCATCTGTATAAAGTGTAAAAGGGACGTTGTAGTCCGGGAATGCCAAGGCTGGAGCGTTGATTAACGCTGACTTCAAGTCTGTAAAACACTTGTGTTGTGGGGCATTCCAATTTAAAGGTGTTGCGTTAGAGGCGAAGCAATTTTGGCAAAACCTTGTAAGAAAGGCCTATAGTAGCCGGACAACCCAAGGAAAGACCGAACGTTTTCGACGGTTTGGGGTTGCGAAAAACTCTTTATGGACGATATTTTATCGTCCATCGTGTGGATTACATCTCCATCAACAGTGTGGCCTAAAAATGTGATTTTTGACTTTAAAAAATCACATTTAGTCAGCTTGGCCTGATGGCCAGCGTCTCTAAGTTTAAGCAGAACTGCTTCTAATTTAGCCATCCTTGCCACAGATGATTAAATCATCTAAATATGCGTAGACTTCTTTGCCTATCATGTCTGAGAACAATGTGTTGACAATCCTCTGAAAAGTAATGGGTGCGGTTTTGAGGGCGAATGGGATCAATAACCATTCAAAATGACCGCTAGGGGTACTGAAGACTGTAATCTCTCTGGATTCAGCTGCCATAGGCACCTGCCAGTACCTACTTAAAAGGTCAAAACTACTGAAAATAATATTCCCTTGCCTCAGGGACATTAACAAGTCAACTAAAACGGGCAGAGGGTACCTATCATCCTCATTTACTTTCCTAAAATCGATGACTGGCCTGAAACGTCCGTCCTTTTTAGGGACTAGGAACAAGGGTGAGCTCCACGGAGATCGGGAATGCTGAATAACACCCTGGCCCAACATACCTTTAACCTGTTCATCTACAATCAGCCTTTGACTGTGTGGAAGTCTGTATGCAGGAATGTACACCGGTTTGGTGTCGGATTTAACCCTAATCTCGTGCTCTGTCATATCAGTCGCACCTAAAGGCAAACAGGGTAGGGCAATGCCATCACGATACTGATGTAAAAGCTTCAGAAGCGGGCCCTTAAGCTCGGGATAATCGACCGCTTTAACTAAAGAATCGAAAGATGGGGCCTGACATGTCTTGTCGCCGGCGTCGGTTTGACCCACCGCGCCGACACAAGTCCGCTTTAACTCTAAAGGCTCTGGCGACATCTGCCCGTCGAACGCTAATGCGCGATCTAGAAAGACTCCAGTGGCGTTAACCACTAAAGCTGCGGTCCTACTTCCCTCGCGTACCGTGTTAAGGGTGGGCTCTATCGCTAGCGTGTTCACACGACTAGGCCCTTCTAGGCAGATGTCACAACCTACGGTGGCGTTCGCGACTGACACGGGGATGCGCATTGCGGTTCGTTGAGGGATTTCATGATTCCCTACGACTATCGCATTGACATTTTTCCATCCCCCGAAAACATCAGGTGGTGTTGGTGGTTTATCATGAAGTGAGGTGGTGCCCGCGTCATACACCGGCACCGTGGAAAGAGTCGGAACGGTATGCATTACCGACTCAGGAGAAACACTTTCCCGACCCTTGCTGGGTATTTCCTTTCTTTCCCAGGGAGAGGCGAGGCGCACAGGTTACTCCATGGCCTTGAAACATCTCCCTTGAAACTTTACTGTATTACTATCTGAAAGTATTACCATGCGGTTAAACCTCAGTGACAACAACCCAAGAAGACCGTCAGACGGCAGTGAAAAGTGTGACGTCACTTAAAATCAAACACATGCCAGGGGTCTTTAGTACCAAACTCACTGGCAAACACACCACCCCAAGGATGTTAAGCCTGTCTTTGGTGACACCGCAAAGGCTTAGGTCAGAGGGTCGTAGTTGGTAGCGGCCTTCCCGCGATGCGCGTTTTAAAGCTATGTACGTCTTTTCTGACAACACATTAACCGCAGCGCCGGTGTCGACCGCAAATGACGCTTGTAGCTGACCCAGCTTTACTTTAAGTGCCATAATTTCAGGCTGACTGCACGCGGCCACAACCGATTCAAACAAGCTACTATTTGTTGTCAGCTTGCACTGCAGTCTCAATTTACTATGGCGCCCGGGTTGCTACCCTGGTTCGTTTTTTAGGGGGATGGGGGCTCGGCTTCCCCGACTCCTTCACGAACTTTACTGCTCGCTATTTCTTCAACTTTAGCACAGAGAAACACTCCTCTGTTGTGTGACTACCAGTACCGTGGATAAAACAGGACTTGTCAGTGTTGTAGCCCTAGTCACGACTTTTTGAAGCGGCCGGCGGGTTCTTCTGAGAAGCAGACTTACCTGACATCTGCAAGCCTCTCCTTTCCCTCTTTGCCCTGCGATCCCGCTGACGTTTTATACAATAGTCAACCGTATGGCCGTCTCGCTGACAATAAGAACAGTGGCGTTTAGGCTTTTCGGTGGCGGATGCCACCACCGATGAGGACGCGCTAATATTAGCAGCTTTCTGTTCTACAAACGGCTACAGCGGGAACTGGCGCTCCGTCTTTCTCCTCAATTTTGGTCTTTAACAAAAGGACGAAATCGTGCAACTTGTCAGTGGGGTCGTAGGCTAGGGAGAAATAATTTTTTTCTTCGAAACTGGCCCTTTATGACAGCCATGTACATGAAAAATTCCAGAAATTTGATCACATTCGATAGAGACATATTCTCTCCCTCTGCCCAGCCACCAGCTCTCAAATATGAGCCCAAATCAGTAGACAACCGAAAGGCGTCCACTTGCCCGGCAAAAAGACATTTACTTTCCACAGCTGAACTCAAGCTGGTCACAGCTACATTTACGCCCTTGACGATTCCAGAAAATGTGACCGAAACTGGTCATAATCTTTGGTTTGTTGCGGTTTCATGAACGCGCTGGTGTACAAAAGAGCTGAAGCTTCTGTTCCCTTTAATCTGGACCTAATGAAGGAGATTTTACCTCCGGTTCTGACACAAATGAATTATTCATAATATCCTCGTATTGTAGGATGAAGTCTCTCGCATTGTAATCCGGTTCATTGCCTGCAGCTGTGACTGATGCCGTAGTCGGCAAAAGTCTAATGGTATTAGTAGCTATTGTGGATTGGTGGTTAGTTAAGATATTACCTTTTTTTAACATTCGGGTGTGAAGGAGGAGGAGGAGGAGGAGGAGGAACTCTCTCATCTTCGTCGGTCTCTTCCGAATCCTGTACCAATTTCTGATATACCTCGGCCAAAGCTTCTAACTCCGGGTTAGGTTTCTCTGTCATTTAAAAAGAGGCATTAGTAAAATAAGGCTTCATGAGGAGGAATATGGTAAAAGGAAAAGTATTACCGCTAAACTTCACGAAAGGTAATGATCATCCACCGCTAAGTGTGTGCTCACTCGCCCCAGATGCTTCCAAAACGCATTGAAAAGAGGGAAAAGAATAATGAGTGACTACTTAGCACGATAAAACTACCTTCTCCACTGTGCAACAAAACACACACAAGAAAGGAGAAAATATAATGAATGACTATACTTAAAATGCGAACAATGATCACAATTCAGGAAAAATATTAAACATCCACCTACACTTGAATAAAATTCAACAGCCTAAGGGAAAATAGTTACGGCTCCACACAGGAGACACACACAGCACGTAAAAATCACCTGAAACGTCTTAACAAGTGGTGTAAATTAAAACCGTTGTGTCAGCTAGATGTATGTGGATACCATGAAAATGTGAAGACGGCACCCTTGGCACTCCTCCGTCCTCGGCTGGCTTGCCCGCGTCCTTTGCTGGCTTGCCCGCATCCTTGGCTGGCTCGCCCGCGTCATTAGCTGGCTCGCCCGCGTCCTTGGCTGGCTCGCTCGCGTCCTTGGATGGCTTGCCCGTGTCCTTGGATGGCTTGGCCCGCGTCCTTGGCTGTCGGCCCTCAGGGCGGCCGTCGTCTTCGCCTGGCAGCGGGGATGAATGGGTGGGGGCCCAACCACGTCCCTCCAAATGTCCGCCCTGTTCTGGCGAAGGTAAGCGCCTACCCACGACAGGCTGCGGCGTAGGCAGACAAGTGGGCATCTCGGAATTGGTAACGAGACCCCTGGCAGCGGCGCGGTGTGGAGTCACGCGGGGCGGGATACTGCTCTCAGGTGCGGGTGTGTGCTGACTCGACTCACCGGGGCAGAAAAGGTTGCGGGCTGTGTCAGCGTTCTTGCACTCCCTTCTCTGTCTGCCCCTTACACACACTTGCTACTGTTCATATGTTTGAGAGAGAGTTATAACACTTCGGAGTTGTTCGTAACCACGCTGCCACCACTTTTGTTAGCCTTTTTATATTGTTAGTTTTTATAGTAACTGCGGGTAAGTGTTATGTTTTGTGATAAGGGCACGAACTGCTATCTTTCGTCATGTCCGTTGTACCGTTGCCTGCTTTCTCCAGTTGATTGAAGTTGTTGAGATAACACAATAGCCCTTTAAGTTAAGTGATGTGGATTATGTTTTGGCCGAGCGGAGCCGTTAAGTTCACTTTGAGTTCACTTAATTTACTATCTCTCTCTCTCTCTCTCTCTCTCTCTCTCTCTCTCTCTCTCTCTCTCTCTCTGGTATATTAAGAAACGTGTTCACTTTTAACTATATTAGCAGTTTTACAGAATAATTACTGTTTTTGTGAGCAGTCGTACACACACCCCGAGCAGTGATCTGCTCGTCACCGCCGCCCACTGTCTTCTGCCGGCTTCAGTCAGTCAGCAGGAATAATCCGGTGCCAAGGCTTGTCGAATCAGCACCGTTCCCACGGCAAGGAGCACCTCCGTAAGCACCACCCAGCACCTACGTGGTATTAAACATCATGTGCGCGGCATTGCCATGGTGTTGTGACGTACATTATATTATACACATTACAAGCACATAGTGAACAAAAAGGTTTGGGTACTGAGAAAATTGAATCCCAGTAAATGCATAACATACATTAATTAAATCACAAGCAATATGATGAAACAACACCAATGGGAAATATATTACTAGAAGCGATTTATAAAACTAGAAAAAAACATGCTTCTCTTAATAATCTTCTCTAGAAATACATAATATTGGATATTATTCAATTATCAATCATCTTTGCAACATACATAAGCATGACTATTTTTATTTTTTAAAACAAAAGAGCCGGATCAAGGGCAAAAAAATTTATGAAAAAAAACTGCTACTTGCCTCTCCCACAACATAAAATAGTATAGAGTGGCCAAAAAAGAGGTCAATTTCGGGTGGAGAGGTGTCTTGATACACTCTTCTTGAAAGAGAAAGAGAGAAAGAGAAAATAAAAAGCCATAGGCATTCGGCGTGCGTCAGCAACCAGCCAGCAGAGCGGCGTGTTGCCAGATGGTGAAATTCGGTACCAGATTAACAAATCTGATGAAATTTCAGAGCTCCTGGTGAAAAGTAAATAAAGTTTGGAACCAGACAAAATCTGGTGAACTCTGGTGAAATTTCAGAGCTGCTGGTGAATAATAAATAAAATATGGTGAAATTTCACGTTTCCTGAGTCAACAGTGAAAATATGGAACTGGGAAGTGAATGAGAGTTTGAAATTGGCACTTGCTGCTAGAGTGATCTTGATCTTGAGTTGCGCTACTGCTGCTCTCTGGTGGGAAAACAGTTAAGTTACAAAATCAAAACAAACAACGGTGGCTGACCGCTGGTGGACTGGTGCCTGGTGGTAGACTTTCTTCATCTGTGTTATCTAGCAGTGCACCTACAGGTACGCAGCTATACTCATAGGGTTGTGTGTGAATATAAGGCTTGTGTCATAACTCAACACCAAACCTAACCTAAATACCTTATCTCTAGATTTAAGAGCCATGGAGGGCGATGGGAAAAAGAATTTTCCTGGTTCACCAGTGTGTTATCTGTGGGTTCTGATCTTGCTTTCTGCAAGTTATGCCGCAAGACTTTGCAGACTCATCGAGGAACTTTGGGGAAACATGAACAAGAAGACCAGCACATAAAATTGTCAGTTCAGTGTCAGTTTCAAAACAGAGAATGTTCCTAAAAAGTTGAAGCTGTCTCCAGAGTTTAATGATGTGAAAAGGGCAGAAATTGAGTTATCCTTACGATGTGCTGTCACTGTTCTATCAAACAATAGATCACCTGGGTGAAGTCATCAAAATGAATGGCAAAGGGTCCACCCTGAAACATTCATCTTCACCGAACAAAGTGTACCACTCTCATAAGTTATGTCTTGTCCCCATTCCTTAAGGCTGAAGTGAAATATAATATTAATGGGAAAATATTATTTTATGCCTGACAAAACTAATGACATTCCAGTGGAAAAACTCCTGGCAATTTGTGTAAGATATTATAGTGAAAAGTCTGAAAAAATAATATAATATATATATATATATATATATATATATATATATATATATATATATATATATATATATATATATATATATATATATATATATATATATATATATATATATATATATATATATATATATATATATATATATATATATATATATATATATATATATATATATATATATATATATATATATATATATATATATATATATATATATATATATATATATATATATATATATATATATATATATATATATATATATATATATATATATATATATATATATATATATATATATATATATATATATATATATATATATATATATATATATATATATATATATATATATATATATATATATATATATATATATATATATATATATATATATATATATATATTTCAGACATATAATAAAAGCACACTGTGATAAAGATAAACGTTCAACAAAATACCGATGTTTTCACACACACACACACACACACATAGGGAGGAGGGGGGGTGATAAGTTAGACTTCTCTCTCTCTCTCTCTCTCTCTCTCTCTCTCTCTCTCTCTCTCTCTCTCTCTCTCTCTCTCTCTCTCTCTCTGTATTTTTTTGTTTGTCTCTGCTTTGTTTTTCCTCTCTCTCTCTCTCTCTCTCTCTCTCTCTCTCTCTCTCTCTCTCTCTCTCTCTCTCTCTCAATGACTCTATACGCATAGACGTGAGACGAGGGCCCCCACGTCTTTTTGTATTTTATAAACTTTCAGTCTCTTCATAACTCCTTTTCCATCGTTGGACTGTTCTTTACTGATCCTCATCATCCCGGCTATTTTCTTTGTTGACATGTCAGCATTGGCCAAATCATCGACAGTTGTCTCCTTTCTGCCAGGAAGCGCCGCTGTGCCGTGTGCAAAATGGCGTCGTGTGCATTCAACCGCCAGTCATGGTCAAGCGAGCGTTTGTGAAGGCATGTTATTATATCATTATTTAGGATGATTAAAATGACACATAAATGACTGATTTCATTTCAATTACAATGTTCTCATGATTTGAGTATAGCCATGGCAAATATATATGATTTACTTTCAATCTCTACATAACGAAGAATTTATGTTGTCTAATTTCCAAGTGAACGATATTCTGCTTGTCAAAAAGTTTCGTCCGTTACTTGTAAAACGATGTGGTTTCATGGTTCTTTTCTGTTTAAAGTGTATATAGTTGATTGACAATAATAATTAGCATTAACAGTGATAGGATGTGCCTCAACATAAGATTTGAAACGAATTTGAAAGCTTGCCATAATCTAGTTCGTGAACGAAAATAGACGAAGTAACGGTTCCCGCCATGGGACGGACAGAGAGAGAGAGAGAGAGAGAGAGAGAGAGAGAGAACATCCACAGATTCATCCAGCCAACTAGCCAGCCAGCCAGCTAGACAGACTGACAGAATATTCATGTTCCTGTCAGCAAAAAAGTCACGCTACCGTTCTTGGGGTAACGTTTGGGAGGTGGGGGGGGCGGGTCAGGGGTGGAGACGAAGTAACGGTTCCCGCCATGGAACGGACAGAGAGAGAGAGAGAGAGAGAGAGAGAGAGAGAGAGAGAGAGAATCCACAGATTCAGCCAGCCAGCTAGACAGACAGACAGACAGACAGTAACAACTACACTTGATCCACTTCCCTCCCCTGCACACTTGGCTCCCCCGTCCCCACAACAGCCAACACATATATGCGTGTTATGCACCTATACAGGTGTCCTGCGCATTACTGTCGAGATCCAGATACACACACACACACACACACACACACACACACACACACACACACACACATAGCACAATTAACATTCACCAGTGACGTGAATCCTTCTTCGATTGTTGTTTTGTAAATCAATCATTGTGTTATCAGTATTAATATATGTAAATTAAAATGAAATTATGTACTATGTGGAGTTCTATACCCATAATGTGATGGGGGAAAAAAATCGGGCAAAGATGATAGTGTTCGCTGGACGCCGGCACACAGTATGCAGCGGGCGGCGGGTGTGGGTCGTGGTACGTGAAGCGTCTGCTCTTCCCTGCTGTATTTTGAAATACTTTTCTGTGCAAGGTAGGTTTGCTGAAGTTCTTATCATGTATCTTATGTTGTACTGTGGTAGTTAGTTGTAATAAGTGCATAAGATTTGCTGTAACTGGTGAAATAACTCATTCACAACTTGATAACCTAGCTACTTTACATTTTCTCTTTTTTTTTTACTTAAATTCTCACATTCTTTTCCTAATACTGTAATAATATATGTGTCAATGGCAAACTCGTTGTCATAATATTTAGTAATATAGTAGCCTACAGCATATTGTAAATGCATACTTTTTTTTAATTGATTTCCAGAACGTGTCCGTGGGCATTTGAGTAGGCAGACCCTACTGCATAGTGTAAGTGCTTTTTTTTTTTTTATGAGTAGGCATAGCCTAATGCATAGTGTAGGTGCATAATGTTTTTTTTTTATGAGTAAGCATAGCCTACTGCATAGTGTAAGTGCACACAACATACTTATGCCAATAATTTACAGGATAGTTGCAGCTAACAGCTCCTAAAAAAAGTGACAATTTTATACGGACTAATTAATAATTTAGATTTTTCTTTTTTTCAAGTACCTACATGTAGCCTACTGTCAATGACTAGGATTTCTGTGTTCAAATTATGCGCCGGAGGACCAAAAAAAGTTCAGGTAGTGGAATAATTACGAATGATCTGCAGTTACATAACGGTTGTTGTATAGTTCATGCGCCATTTCTGGCAAAGTTAACATTAACTATGGAAAGATAACTTAACCAGAATAATAAGGATATGGTAAATTAGAAGGGAGCTATATAGCTGATATATCATCATAATTAATATAAATTTCAATAGTTTGATATATATGTATATTGCACGATAAATGTATGTCTGGGAACAAATTTAGTTGAAGTTGTAATAACAACTACCACAAACTATTACAGGTGTCTATAATTTTGTTTAAGACCATTATATTTTACTGCTGTAATTTAATCATTCATAATTCAAAGTGGACAATGAAGTTTCATTATCGCCAGTAATACATATATTAGGTGACTGATTATTATACTCTTCAAGATTCTTACTTAGTTTGATTTACATGTGACATGCAAAAGTGATTTGAAACATGGTATAATTTATCATGCAATTTTTTTTATTTTATTTAGTTAAGTAACCCTAGTATACTATATTTAGGATTTTAATTTCAGTCGTTGCAGTACATTTATTTATTATGTCCCTATGTATACGTGGTGCTGTAGTATATATATATATATATATAGATATAGATATATATATATATATATATATATATATATATATATATATATATATATATATATATATATATATATATATATAAGCCAGTGCGGCTTGTGGTAAAAGTAAAGGGGGAAGTGGGTGAGTGGGGCTGGGGCTAGTATACACACACACACACACACACACACACACACACACACACACACTAGCATACTATATGATCGGCATATGGGAGACATATGACCGGTATACTACGTCGGGCCTCCGTTAAAACGATGAGCAAAAAGGACATCGGGCCGACAGAGTTTTGCACTGTCGGGCCGCTGGAGGCCCGACGTACTTGTGTTTGCTGGGTTGTCATCTTTAGTAACGTGAACGGGCCCAGTCCGAATTCATACATGACCGACGCGTCCTTGCCATCTTAAGTAACGTGAACGGGCTCAGTCCGAATTCTTACGTGACCGACGCGTCCTTCTCGTCTTATGTAACGTGAACGTGCTCAGTCCGAATTTTTACTTGACCGACGCGTCCTTCTCGTCTTATGTAACGTGAACGGGCTCAGTCCGAATTTTTACTTGACCGACGCGTCCTTCTCGTCTTATGTAACGTGAACGGGCTCAGTCCGAATTCTTACGTGACCGACGCGTCCTTGCCATCTTAAGTAACGTGAACGGGCTCGGTCCGAATTCTTACGTAACCGACGCGTTCTTGTCATCTTAAGTAACGTGAACGGGCTCAATCCGAATTCGTACTTAACCGATACGTCCTACTTGTCATCGTTTTGGAACGGACTCAGTCCAATTTTTTACTTCTATTGTTGGCAGCGTAGAGGTGCATTTCACCCTTGTGAGTCACTTTTTTTTGGCGATGCATGTGTTTCCTTTTAGCCTTGACCGTCCCACATATACCTGTTTCCATGTCGTGCAGGTAACTGACAAGCAGAGGGCTGGTGTAGAAGTTATCCGTATATAGGATTTGTCCTCTGCCAAGTTACGGTGGAGCTGCTGGTGTTCTCGCCTCCGCGTTTTTTGGCTTTCGAAGAGCCACTTGGTCACAGAGCAGCCTCCCGAAACGGGCTGCTCCAACATGGTTTAGGTGGATGTCATCACCAAGGAACAGGTCTGAATCGTAGTAAAAACTGTTCCACAAGTTAGCGAACTGGACGTTTTCTTGTGAGCAAAGGGACTGAAGTCTGTTGTTTGTGCTGAAGGCCTTACTGTAAAAGCTAGGTCCGGCACCGACCCTCGGGAGGATTCCTGAGATTATGATGTTACTGGCATCAGTTTTACGTGTATACTGCTTGATCATCCGGCGGTATTTCCCAAGCAGTTCCTCAGAACGGGTTGTCTTTACGTCATTTGTCCCCACGTGAATGACAAAGAGGGTGTTTCGATCGGCATTTCTTGTGACATCATCGCACGCTACGGTAATATCATGCAGTCTGGCACCTGGATAGCAGTAACGTTTTCTGCGGCCGTTTGATGAACGACCACATAACTAAACTAGCTGGCCATGCACCATGGAGTCCCCAACTAGGCGAGTCTCAAACTCATCCTCCATGGTGTCTGCCAGCACCTGGAACCTATTGAAGGTAGTGGGGGTCAGTAAATCCTTGGTTGCCTGCTTCGGTTCGGCTCCATTCCTTACAGGTTGGAACCCGACATCCTGTGAAGCAGGAAGAGAAGCGTTAAGTGGGGCAGGCTGGAAGTTGTCCTGTGAGGCAGGCTGGAAGTTGTCCTGTGAGGCAGGCTGGGAGTTAGCCTGTGAATCAGGCTGGGGGTTAGCCTGTGAGGCAGGCTGGGGTTCAGCCTGTGAGGCAGGCTGGGGTTCAGCCTGTGAGGCAGGCTGGGGTTCAGCCTGTGAGGCAGGCTGGTGGTTGTCCTGTGAGGCGGACTGGGGGTTAGCCTGTAAGGCAGGCTGGGGGTTAGCCTGTGAGGCAGGCGGGGGGTTAGCCTGTGGGGCAGGCTGGGGGTTAGCCTGTGGTGCAAGCTGGGGGTTAGCCTGTGAGGCAGGCTGGGAGTCAACCTGTGAGGCAAGTAACACGTCCTCCCGTGAAGCAGGAGATTCGTCTGGAGGGCAGTCTCGGTGGAGGGCCTCTCCACCAGCGATGTTGGAGTCACTGCCAAATAGCTAGCAACAAATTCCTGAAGGGCTTCGAATTTCGTTTCAAGATTGTAATGTTTGACTTTCCATTCAGTCACAGCCCTCTGAAGTTGTAATCTTTGAACGCAGAGGCGGCAAGTTTTACTCAGCTGGAAGTACTGAACTGCAAATCGTCCGGGACAGTAGTAACAAATGTACGGAAGTGGGGGTTGCCTCAGCGGGGGGGACTGGAAGTGGGGGTTGGGGGGGTCAGCGGGGGGGTTACGGACGAGGGGGTATCTGGACCCCCCTCTAACCCCACACCCATCTCTTTTACCTTTTCACCCCCCCCCTCACCCCTCTCGGACTAGCGTACGGAAGCGAGAAGGTGACAGGAGTAGGGGTGCCCAGCAGGGAGGAGGGGGGGTGACGGAGAAGGATACATGAAGGGTTAAGATAAGATCTTTCTTTGACCCTCGAATGACCACGAGATTATAATCACGGAAAAGGTTAAGGACATTAGGTTAATGACCAGGCTGAAATATGAATTTACTCTCTAATGCAAGTCCGAAAATAAAATAAAAATTCGCCATTGAACGTAAGACTCGATAAATTATTTAAGTTTTTGCTGGATGTATTGTGTAGTAGTAACAAATGACCGGAAGTGTGGGTTGACTCAGCGGGGGGGACTGGAAGTGGGGTTGGGGGGTCAGCAGGGGGTGACGGAAGAGGGGGTAACTGGACCCCCCCTCCCCCACACACACCCATCTCTTTTACCTTTTCACCCCCCCCCTCACCCCCCCCCTCACCCCCTCTCGGACTAGCGTACGGAAGCGAGAAGGTGACGGGAGTAGGGGTGCCCAGCAGGGAGGGAGGGGGGGGGGGGTGACGGGAGAAGGGATACTTGAAGGGTTAAGATAAGATCTTTCTTTGACCCTCGAATGACCACGAGATTATAATCACGGAAAAGGTTAAGGACATTAGGTTAATGACCAGGCTGAAATATGAATTTACTCTCTAATGCAAGTCCGAAAATAAAATAAAAAATCGCCATTGAACGTAAGACTCGATAAATTATTTAAGTTTTTGCTGGATGTATTGTATCATTATCTTCTTATTTCTCATTTCTCAACTTGTTTCTTCTTATTTCTTTCCTCAACTTATATATATTTTTTTTTACTCCGGTTATTTGGTGCCATCTAACCCTAAACACTGCAGCACCAAGTCTTTTTTTTTCTGATTTTGCATTAATTAATGTCTTATATCTCATTTCTTAACTTCTTTCTTATTATTTCTTTTCTCAACTTGCATTTCTTTATATTTTCTGCATGCTCTTCGATGTCATATGACCTTAGGCGTTGCCGCATCAATTTACCTTTTCCGTGAAAAGGGATCATGTGTGTGTGTGTGTGTGTGTGTGTGTGTGTGTGTTCCATTCCCCTTCGATTCTTGAGTAATCTGCGGCTAGCTCGAAATTTTGTGGGCCATCTTTTTTAGCCGATTATATGCTCCGAAGCGGAATTTAGTGAGGATTCTTATGGTATCTTCAAATTCCTCATACGTCTATTAGTTCCCGAGTTACACCGAGAAAACTGATTTTTTTTTCTCTCGTCAGAGTAGCCTAACAAATAAAAAACACTCATTAATTAATGTCTTATATCTCATTTCTTAACTTATTTCTTCTTATTTCTTTTCTCAACTTGCATTTCTTTATATTTTCTGCCTGCTCTTCGGTGTCATATGACCTTAGACGTTGCCGCATCGAGTTTACCTTTTTCCGTGAAAAGGGATCGTAATGTGTGTGTGTGTGTGTGTGTGTGTGCGTGTGTGTGTGTGTGTGTGTGTGTTCAAAAAACCACACATACTTTAGAAATCTGCGGCTAGCTCGAAATTTTGTGGGCCATCTTTTTTAGCCGATTATATGCTCCGAAGCGGAATTTAGTGAGGATTCTTATGGTATCTTCAAATTCCTCATACGTCTATTAGTTCCCGAGTTACACCGAGAAAACTGATTTTTTTTTCTCTCGTCAGAGTAGCATAACAAATAAAAATCACTCATTAATTAATGTCTTATATTTCATTTCTTAACTTATTTCTTCTTATTTATTTTCTCAACTTGCATTTCTTTATATTTTCTGCCTGCTCTTCGGTGTCATATGACCTTAGACGTTGCCGCATCGAGTTTACTTTTTTTCCGTGAAAAAGGGATCATGTGTGTGTGTGTGTGTGTGTGTGTGTGTGTGTGTGTGTGTGTGTGTGTGTGTGTTCCATTCCCCTCTGATTCTTGAGAAATCTGCTGCTTGCTCAAAATTTTGTGGGCCAACTTTTTTAGCCGAATATATGTTGCCATATGTTACTATTAAGAAACTTATCCCAACAACTGCAAATTTGACGCACTTTCATCGAAAACTTAATTTTTAATAATTTTTTATTTACTTTTATGGCGCGTTTCGCGTCATCGTCCTCAATAACCTTTTAACCTTGATGACATGAAATGCGTCATCGTGCGCGAGAGGGTTAAATAAGTCAGATTTATCTCAAATTCACTGTCTGGGCAGACAAATATTCGGAAAAGAGAAGGCAAACCAGTTTGTAGATATATATAAATATGCCGTATATTCACGTCCTTATGGGTATCTTCTTGTTGATTAGGGTATAAATACTCCTGAATCCCCACAGTTTCGCTCAAACATTGTTGGAGAGCCTCCCAGATGAACGCGTATTCCAATGGTGAACTCCAGGAAAAAGGAACTCTTACACGTTCTATACTCCCAACATAACGAACCCTATGGTTTAAGCTCTGAGCTACTTCTGATCTTACTCTCTTAAGCCTTTGCAGTTACTTTCTTAAACCATCGAAGTCCGCCTTCCTGAAGTCAGGTATTAAGTGTTGTTTCTGCTGACTCTATCCTCCCATTTAATATTAAATTTAATTTCCTTATGATCACTGTTACCTAATGAACCCCCAACCTCAATGTTGCTTATTATGTCCTCTTTATTAGTTTATTCTCGTAGAGCCTTCTTCAAATGGGTGTAAAGAGACATCACTTTGCCATAGCGTATGCTTATAGTGAATAGAAACGGAGAAACAGTAGAAAGCGGATCCTATTGTGGAAGTAATGCTGTAAACCATTTTAGCTGAACCCACACTGTTTTGTATATAGAACGAACTTACATTAGCTGAACTCACACTGTTTTGTATATAGAACGAACTTACATTAGCTGAACTCACACTGTTTTGTATATAGAACGAACTTACATTAGCTGAACTCACACTGTTTTGTATATAGAACGAACTTATATTAGCTGAACTCACACCGTTTTGTATATAGAACGAACTTACATTAGCTGAACTCACACTGTTTTGTATATAGAACGAACTTACATTAGCTGAATTCACACTGTTTTGTATATAGAACGAACTTACATTAGCTGAATTCACACTGTTTTGTATATAGAACGAACTTATATTAGCTGAACTCACACCGTTTTGTATATAGAACGAACTTACATTAGCTGAACTCACACTGTTTTGTATATAGAACGAACTTACATTAGCTGAACTCACACTGTTTTGTATATAGAACGAACTTACATTAGCTGAACTCACACTGTTTTGTATATATAGAACGGCCTTACATTAGCTGAACTCACACTGTTTTGCATATAGAACGAACTTACATTAGCTGAACTCACACTGTTTTGAATATAGAACGAACTTACATTAGCTGAACCCGCACTGTTTTGTATATAGAACGAACTTACATTAGCTGAACTCACACTGTTTTGATTATAGAACGAACTTACATTAGCTGAACTCACACTGTTTTGATTATAGAACGAACTTACATTAGCTGATCTCACACTGTTTTGAATATAGAACGAACTTACATTAGCTGAACCCACACTCCTGGAAGAAGCTAAAATTTTCTAAAGGCTACAATAAAATCAATATGACCGATGAAGATACGGCACGTCACAATGAACAAACTCACTGTCTTCTCTGTAAATACGGGTTTTAAAAGGTAAAGGAGTAAAACATCATGACCCTGAAAAATCAGGAAACAATTACATTGAAGCTTATTGTAATAGATGCAACCTTCAAATGAAAAAAATCACAAATTGCAGCGCACTCTCATTGCACATTATGCGGATTACGACATGACGTTAATCCCGCGTGAATTAACGCTACCTGACTTTGAAAATCAAACTAAGACCAAAACATTCAGTTCAGAAATACCATGAAGTCATCATAAATGACTTGAGATTTATTGACACGTATGTCTTTATGTCTGGTTCACTCGCGGCTTTAGCGAACCAATTCATCAGCACTGGGAACGAGCCCATGTGCACACAACAGATGTTGAAAGATGTGCCAGCACCTGCGTTACCATTATTGATCAAGGGAAAGCAGGTTTTTTGTTATGACTATATGGACTCGATGGAACGACTTTCTGAGACACGTCTTCCATCCCGCGAAGATTTTTTCAATTCGCTTCAAGAAGCAGAACTTTCCGAAAGTGATTATAAACATGCTCAGAATGTTTGGAAAGTAGCTGGGTGTCAGAGCCTGATGGACTATTTGTTGCTTTATGTAAAAGTGGATGTTGGCCTTCTATGTGATGTCTTCCTAGAGTGGAGAGGTATTTTGAAAACCCAGTGGAGGTTGGATATTGTAAATTATGTTAGCCTGCCAGGATTTGCCTATGACTCTTTTTGCTAAAAACACAGCAGGAATTAGAGATGCTTAGTAGCCACCCCACATCTATCATTGCATTCAAACAAATGTGCGTGGGGGCTACACAAGTGTTGTGCGTCGTTTTGTACGCACCAATAACATCTACACGAACCCTCAGTTTAATCCAAAACATGATAGAAACACTTTCCTTTCATATCTTGACTTCAACAGTCTTTATCCCACTGTAATGCAAGAGAAGTTACCATGTGGAGATCTGAGAAATCTAGATGAGACAGAAATGCACTGGTTTTTGAGCGGGAGGGGGGCTAGGTCAATCAAGCAACCGATGGCGATTTTGGATACCTCATTCTGTGCAATACTGAGGCTGTCTCACGTGAAGTCATTGAGAAAACGGATGACCTCCAACTGACCATCAGAAGACACAATATCATCAATAGAGATATATCGTCAGCCGCACACGAATGGTATGAAGAAAACCGTCCAGTACCGTGTAAGAACATAAAACAGATTGGAACACATGTTGCTCAGGAGAAAATGCTGTTTGCTCTGTCCCTCCTTAAACTGCTATTCAACTAGGCCGGGTTGTTAAAAAGTGCATGCTATTTATATGTTTAAGCAAAAGCACTTTCTTGCGGACTTCATTCAGGATAACATAGAAGCCCGCAAAAGTGCTACTTGCCCTATCAAGAAAACTGCAATCAAATGTATTTCAAACAGCATTTTTGGTCGATACCTGATGAACGCGGCCAAATATAGTGAAGACATAGATATTGTCACCAACCGCGAAAAGTTTTTGAAGCTGGCCCGAAGTCCTTACTTTAAACGCGTTGTACCCCTCAATGATGGTCATGTAGTTGTAGTTCGCCATAAGAAATATTCACAGGCGAATCATCCAAACTACATTGGCTACTACGTCCTAGAGCTGTCCAAGCTGCGACTATATGATTTCTTTTACAGTATCATGAAGGCTCATTACGGGGATCGGGCGAAACTAGTGTATTGTGACACTGATTCCTTAATAACAGAAACTGAAACTCCTGATCTATTAACAGAGTACTCGCAGGAACCCTTTAAAAGCTATATAGACACAAGTAACTTTAGCTCCTCACATTCCTTGTACAACACAGACAACAAAGGCAAGCTCGGATTTCTCAAGTCTGAAGTGAGGGAAAGAACCATCTCAGAATTTGTAGGTGTAAGAACAAAGTGCTACTCCATCCCCTTGGCAGACAGTGACCGGTTGAGTTCAGCTAAGAGCGTTCCAAAGCTCATAAAGAAAAAAATTGCTCATCAGCGATACAAAGACGTCCTATTCCAGAAGCAAACATTTACCTTTGGCTATCAGGGATTCACAGTGCGTAATGGACGAATGAGTACAGTAAAATATCCCAAGAGAGGGATATCTGTAGTTCAGGACAAAAGACACTGCTTTAGCACCTTGGAGTCACGATCTTACGGTCATCCCGATAATTCTACAGGGGTAGAGGAGGAGGAAGAGAAGGAAGCTGTAATCATAATTTGACCAAATTCCAATAAACATTGAGTTTGTTTGACTTGTTTATATGTCCTTTATCAAAAAATGAATGAAAAAAACAATAATTGTCTTAAAATTTATTCGATTTGTGGAAACATGTAGATAAAACGCGTCTATGTTTCGATCTGGCTCATATAAAAAAAATTAAAAAAAGACTCGCGAAATGTGCGCGGCGGCGGCAGCAGCGGGCCCTGCGGCGACATCATGCGACGACAGGATGCGACAGGATTGCGTGGGCTCGGGGCGGGGGCGGGGCGGGGCGGCAGCACGCTACCAAGTTATTCTAAAAGAGAAATGAGACACTGGATTTGTCTCTACTATGAACCGGACATGATAGTGTTCTTAGATAGTTATGCTCTCGACCTCAAATTATACTCTGATTATTTTAAATATATTGCTTACCCTGGGCTCAGGATATATAAAAATGCATTTCGACTTCAAAGCACGCGAAGCGATGTGTGCGGGGCTTACTTATGTCGTGTACTTTGCCTACAATGTTTCACACTTGGGTGTAAGAGAAACTCTTGAAAAAATTTGTATGGAGTTTTCCAAGACCGAATATTCGAGGAATGATAAACACGTGATGAGATTCGCTAACCGCAAGTTTATAATGCCCGTATGACATCAAACATTTAACACGTGTTCATAAAAAGTAAGTATTGACTTTATTGATTTTTCATATTGAAGTGTATTACATTCCATGAAGCTATTCTCAGCATAAATAATTTTCTAGTTCCTTTATCGTGGTTTGTATAACACGCTTAAATCAGTGGTCTGGCTCCATACAGGACCTCACTCGTCACCACCGCGTTAATTCACGCGGGATTAACGTCATGTCGTAATCCGCATAATGTGCAATGAGAGTGCGCTGCAATTTGTGATTTTTTTCATTTGAAGGTTGCATCTATTACAATAAGCTTCAATGTAATTGTTTCCTGATTTTTCAGGGTCATGATGTTTTACTCCTTTACCTTTTAAAACCCGTATTTACAGAGAAGACAGTGAGTTTGTTCATTGTGACGTGCCGTATCTTCATCGGTCATATTGATTTTATTGTAGCCTTTAGAAAATTTTAGCTTCTTCCAGGAGTGTGGGTTCAGCTAATGTAAGTTCGTTCTATATTCAAAACAGTGTGAGATCAGCTAATGTAAGTTCGTTCTATAATCAAAACAGTGTGAGTTCAGCTAATGTAAGTTCGTTCTATAATCAAAACAGTGTGAGTTCAGCTAATGTAAGTTCGTTCTATATACAAAACAGTGCGGGTTCAGCTAATGTAAGTTCGTTCTATATTCAAAACAGTGTGAGTTCAGCTAATGTAAGTTCGTTCTATATGCAAAACAGTGTGAGTTCAGCTAATGTAAGGCCGTTCTATATATACAAAACAGTGTGAGTTCAGCTAATGTAAGTTCGTTCTATATACAAAACAGTGTGAGTTCAGCTAATGTAAGTTCGTTCTATATACAAAACAGTGTGAGTTCAGCTAATGTAAGTTCGTTCTATATACAAAACGGTGTGAGTTCAGCTAATATAAGTTCGTTCTATATACAAAACAGTGTGAATTCAGCTAATGTAAGTTCGTTCTATATACAAAACAGTGTGAATTCAGCTAATGTAAGTTCGTTCTATATACAAAACAGTGTGAGTTCAGCTAATGTAAGTTCGTTCTATATACAAAACGGTGTGAGTTCAGCTAATATAAGTTCGTTCTATATACAAAACAGTGTGAGTTCAGCTAATGTAAGTTCGTTCTATATACAAAACAGTGTGAGTTCAGCTAATGTAAGTTCGTTCTATATACAAAACAGTGTGGGTTCAGCTAAAATGGTTTACAGCATTACTTCCACAATAGGATCCGCTTTCTACTGTTTCTCCGTTTCTATTCACTATAAGCATACGCTATGGCAAAGTGATGTCTCTTTACACCCATTTGAAGAAGGCTCTACGAGAATAAACTAATAAAGAGGACATAATAAGCAACATTGAGGTTGGGGGTTCATTAGGTAACAGTGATCATAAGGAAATTAAATTTAATATTAAATGGGAGGATAGAGTCAGCAGAAACAACACTTAATACCTGACTTCAGGAAGGCGGACTTCGATGGTTTAAGAAAGTAACTGCAAAGGCTCAAGGGGGGCGGCTACGGGGTATTTTTGGCCGAATATTTTTGAAATCTGAGAAATTCTTTTTCTTCGCTCACTGTGGCCGAGATAGCCTAAATTATCAAGTGGTTTACATAGATTTACATAGAAAATCAGACCACACAGACCCCACGGTCCAGACTTGGTGGTCTGTCCTTAAACCTAAGTGATTTTACATTAATCAGAAGACTCCAAAACGTTGCATTTCTACTCTAGTTGATATTAAGTTGAAGGAAGTGACGGTCGAGCTTATTTTTGAAGGAGTCAATCGTGTTACACTGGACCACTGATGGTGGAAGCTTATTCCATTCTCGCACTACAACGTTGGTGAAGAAAAATTTGGTGCAATCTGAATTTACTTGTCTACATCTGAGTTTTACGCCATTGTTCCTCGTGCGCAGACTGTCATCGATCATAAACAATGTTGATCTGTCTACATTCGTGAAACCATTAAGTATTTTAAAACATTCAATCAATTTTCCTCGGAGGCGACGTTTCTCAAGAGAGAACATGTTAAGGGTAGAAAGCCTTTCTTCGTAGGATTTGTTGCGCAAGGAAGGGATCATTTTCGTTGCCCGACGCTGAACACCTTCTAATTTAGCAATATCCTTTGCATGGTGGGGGACCAAAACTGTACCGCATATTCCAAGTGGGGTCTGACTAAACTGTTGTAGAGCGAGTATTACATCTTTATTCTTGAATACAAAGTTTCTTTTAATGAAGCCCAACATTCTGTTCGCTTTATTTGCTGCATCGATGCATTGCTGTGAGAATTTGAGGTTTGACGCGATTTTGACCCCCAAGTCTTTGACGCATTGAACGCTTTTGAGTTTAACGCCGCGCATTTCGTATTCGAACTTCTTATTCCTCGTTCCAACTTGAAGGACCTGGCACTTGTCTACGTTAAAGGGCATCTCCCATCTATCCGACCAAGCTGAAATTTTGTGCAAATCCTCTTGGAGGCTTTGCCTGTCTTCGTCAGTGAGAACCGAGTTACCAATCTTTGTGTCGTCTGCAAATTTACTAATGCGGTTATTGAGTCCAACATCCACGTCGTTGATGTAGATAATGAAGAGCACTGGGCCAAGGACCGAGCCCTGAGGGACGCCACTAGTGACAGGCGCCCACTCTGAGTTAAATCCGTCAATCACTACTCTTTGTTGTCTGTTGCTCAACCAATTCGCGATCCATTGGTTTACTTGACCGTCAATACCTATTTGCTTTAATTTGTAAAGTAATTTATGATGCGGGACTTTATCAAACGCTTTCTGGAAATCAAGATAGACTACGTCCAGTGATTTGGTTACGTCATAAACAGTGAAGAGGTCGTTATAAAAGGTTAATAGGTTTGATAGGCAGGATCTTTTGTTTCGGAAGCCATGTTGTGAGTCCCCAATCAATGAGTGGCTTTCAAGGTAACTCACAATTTTGTCTCTAATTATGCCCTCAAGTAGCTTACCTACAACCGAAGTTAGACTAATGGGCCTGTAATTACCTGGTACTTTTTGTCTCCTTTCTTGAAAATCGGTGTCACGTTAGCCTTTTTCCAATCTGAAGGACGATGCCTTGTCGCAAGGACATATTGAATACGGTTGTGAGCGAGGAGTGTATATCGCTCTTCGTTTCTTTCAGCAGAGTTGGATATACTTTGTCAGGTCCAGGACTTTTATTTGTTTTAAGTGAATGGAGAGCTTTAAGGACTTCATCGGTTGTTATTTCAAAATTAGGCAATGCATGCTCGAGATTTACAATAGTACTGGTGTTGGTGGTAGCGAGAGGAAGACTGTTAGTATTAAACACCGAGGAAAAGTAATTGTTTAAGAGGTTTGCAATGTGTTGGCTGTCAGTCACTAGTGCACCGTCGCTGTTTGTTAAAGGTCCAATACCACTTTTGCTCGCCTTTCTGTTGTTTATGTAACTGAAGAAAGATTTCGGGTTATTTTTACAGTTGGCTGCAATATTTTCTTCATATCTACGCTTTGCCTGACCTACTAGTCTTTTTACTCGTCGCCTGGCATCATTATAGAGTCTAATGTTCTCGGGAGTGCTTTGTTCTTTCTTTAACCTGTAAAACAATTTTCTCTCATTGACTGATTGTTTAATTTCGCTATTAAACCACGGTGGGCTTTTATTAGTGTTAATTCGTTTCTCGCACAAGGGGACGAATGTGTTCTGCTGAGTGAGTAAGTGATTTTTAAGGCTTAGCCAGGCTTCCTCTACGTTGCCGTCATCTGATAGTTGTATTTCTGTTAGTTTTTGTCGGATTTCTACGAAGTTAGCTCTTTTGAAATTGGGCACCTTTACTTTATTTTCAGTCACTGATGATTGAGCTTTAATGTCGACGCGCACTAATTTATGATCGCAAGAACCGAGGTGTTCTCCTACCGTTACACTACTGACAAGGTTATCTTGGGTCGTTATAACAAGGTCGAGTATATTATTTTGTCGAGTTGGCTCAGAAACCATTTGGCTTAGATAATTTTCTTCTAGAAATTCGATCATTCTATGTGACTCGCCTTCTGTACCTGACAGTGTCGCCCAGTCGATATGGGGGAGGTTAAAGTCTCCTAATATCAGTGAGTCGTTGTTATTAAGTGACTGCCTTAAGACGCTGTACATTTCAAGGTCGTCATCGAGTGATTGCCCGGGAGGTCTGTAGGTGACAGATATATTTAAATTGACTTTTGCAATGTTTACTCGCACGCACAAATGTTCAACGTTACTGTTTCCCGGTGTTTTGTCGGTGGGTTGCAAATAGCTTTTGACATAAAGGGCGACGCCACCGCCTCTACGGTTTACACGATCTTTGTTGAAGAGTCTGTAGCCATCTATGTTGTATTCGGAACTTAAATCAATATTTGTGGTGTCGATAAATGTTTCGGTTATAGCAATTATGTCAAAATTTTCTGTTAAAGCAAGACATCTCAGTTCATCAAATTTGTTTCTTAGGCTACGCGCATTGAAACTAAGGATTTTAAGTTATCTAGAGGCTGGTTCATACACGTGGTGGGACTTGCGGTATCACGGTTCCGGGTTTGTTGCGATGCACGGCGGCGATTTAAACGGGCGGGGTGGAGGGACGTGGCCGTGACTCGTTTTTGCTCGGATGACACACTGCTTCGTTGAGGAGCCTTCCGAGTCTGGCTGCCCCGATGGGAGAAAGGTGCAATCCGTCCCTGTGGAAAAGTTCATTTGTCCATAGAAATTGTCCCATGCGTTTAGGAACTCCACGTCAAGCTCCCTGCAAAGAGTCTGTAAGCGGTTGTTTAGGCTGAAGGCCTTACTGAAAAAGTCGCTCTCCGCCCAAGTCCGTGGTAGAACTCCTGAAATCAAAATGTTAGGGGATTTAGTCTTATACTGCTGGATGAGCCTACGGTACTTCTCCAGGAGTTCCTCAGACCGGGTCGTGGTGACGTCGTTCGTACCTGTGTGAATAACAAACAGTGAATCATTAGTAGCCTGGGGGGAGATCTCCTCAAGAGCAGCAGTTATGTCGTCGATCCCAGCACCAGGATAGCAATAGTTCCGTCTTCGACGAGGAACTCTGCCGCAGAACTCAACGACCTGCTGGCGAATCATGGAGTCACCCACCAGGAAGGTGCTCTCCTGCTCGTCCTCCTCCTCCAGAATGGCAAACCTGTTGAAGCAATGAACAGGATAAATCGCTTGTCTGGCTGGTTTGGCTCCTCCATTCACGACGGTGAAGCCATCATGGTCGGTGCCACTAGCATCCTCCGTTGCGTGGTGTTGTCCGCTGGTGTCGACGGTACCGCTGAGGGCAAGGGGCGGTTGGAGAAGGGTTTGGCACCACAGCAACGTTAGCCTGGATGAATTCCTGCAAGGAGGCAACAGTGCGAGAAAGCTCTATTATTTTATTCTGACCTGCTTCCATCTTCTCTTCTTGCTCCTGCAGTCTGGTCTCGAGATGCTGCCTGGTGAGAGAAAGCTCCATTATTTTATTCTGGCCTTCTTCCATCTTCTCTTCCTGCTCCTGCAGTCTTGTCTCGAGATGCTGCCTGGACAGACACAGTCGACAGACAGCAGAACGCCCTGTAAAAAAGTGAGCTGAGAAGCTACCGTTACAAGTACTGCACTTCTTAGGTGCCATCTTAGCTGAAATGAAATAGATAAAAACACAAAGTGAAGGGGATTAGGAAAGGGGGTGAGGTGTGTGAGAGGTAGTTTAGTAATGGAGGAAAAGTGAGAGAGAGGAGGAGTAGGAAGGGATGTGAGGTGAGTAAAGAGGGGGAAAGGGAGGTGTGTGAGATCAAGGAGGGTTAGGAAATAGGTGAGGTGGGAGAGAGGAGGAGTAGGAAGGGATGTGAGGTGAGTAAAGAGGGGAAGAGAGGGTTTAGTGTGGTGTGTGAGATCAAGGAGTTTTATGAATTAGGTGAGGTGTGAGAGAGGAGGAGTAGGAAGAGATGTGAGGTGAGTAAAGAGGGGGAAAGAGAGGCGGTGAGTGAGGTGTGTGAGATCAAGGAGGGTTAGGAAATAGGTGAGGTGGGAGAGAGGAGGAGTAGGAAGGGATGTAAGGTGAGTAAAGAGGGGGAAAGAGAGGCGGTGAGTGAGGTGTGTGAGATCAAGGAGGGTTAGGAAATAGGTGAGGTGGGAGAGAGGAGGAGTAGGAAGGGATGTGAGGTGAGTAAAGAGGGGGAAAGCGAGGCGGTGAGTGAGGTGTGTGAGATCAAGGAGGATTAGGAAATAGGTGAGATGAGTGAGAGGGAGTTTGGGAAAGGAGGTAAGTGGGAGAGAGGAGTAGGAAGGGATGTGAGGTGAGTGAGGTGTGTGAGAACAAGAAAGGTTAAGAAAGAGGCGAGGTAAGGTGGGTGAAGGGATGGGTAAATAGGATGTGAGGTAAGGTGAGTGAGGGGGGGAGGGCTTAGAAATATGTGGAGGTGAGGGAGGAGTAGGAAGGGCTAATCCTCTAGGGATGAGGAGGAGCAAAAGGGATGTGAGGTGAGCGAGGGTGGGGGGGGCTTAGGTGAGGTGAGGGAAAGGGGTGTAGGAAGTGTTAATCCTCTACGGGATTTAAAGAGGGTGTAGTGAGGAGGAGCAGATTGAATCCTCAGGGAATTCAAAGGGTGGGTTGTCGACACACCCAAATCACGCGTGAAACACTCGGGAACACAAAGTCACACTCGGAACACACAGAAACCCAAGCACAAGCACGACTAAACACCCTCAAGTCACTCGCAAAAACACCTGAAATACAACAGCACACTCAAAACACTCTGAAACCCACGCAGAGCACTATAAACAGCCAAATCACACGCAAAAGCACTGGAAACACAACACACTCGAAACGCAGAACACTCGAAAAACAGCCAAATCACACGCAGAAACACCGGACACAAAACAGCACACTCAAAACACTGAAACACACGCAGTACACTTAGAAGCAGCCAAATCACACGCAAAAACACCGGAAACACAACACACTTGAATCACTCTGAAACCCACGCAGAACACCCGGAAACAGCCAGATCACACGCAAAAACACCGGAAACACAAATCACAGAGGCAACCACAGGCAGCACTATAAACAGCCAAATCACACGCAAAAGCACTGGAGACACAACACACTCGAAACGCAGAACACTCGAAAAACAGCCAAATCACACGCAAAAACACCGGAAACAAAACAGCACACTCAAAACACTGAAACACACGCAGTACACTTAGAAGCAGCCAAATCACACGCAAAAACACCGGAAACACAACACACTTGAATCACTCTGAAACCCACGCAGAACACCCGGAAACAGCCAGATCACACGCAAAAACACCGGAAACACAAATCACAGAGGCAACCACAGGCAGAAACCACAAGCGAACACACACCAAACACGTGTCGGGAAATCACAGGCAACACACAAGGTCCACAAGCGAGAACACACAAACGCAATCCCAAGAGCACAACGAAAACACAGGGCAAGCGATGTTGTGGAGCGCAGCGGGGTGAGGTCACGACCTTCTCTCAGCAGAGGTCGGGTGTGAATGAAGCAGAGGTCGGGTGTGAATGAACAGAGGTCGGGTGTGAATGAAGGTAAGGTTTGTTTTGGTCAAATTAAATCCCTTACGGCCGGGAAGCCATGTTTAAATACCCCGCGCGGTTGCGTCAGAGGCCTGAGTCACGCGGTTACACACGTGGTGTCATTCAATGCTTATATACGCGTAAATTTTCAATAAAAAATGATTTCTTCTTTATGAATCTGCATCACTTGGCATCTCAGAGAGGGTGGATGGAGTGAGTCATGCTGCCCGAGGGCCGAGAGGACTGTAGATCACGCGTCACAACTTTGGCTATGAGGATGGGAACATAATATTACATATGTTTGGTTCTCAAGAAAGATTACAAGAATCTCTTCACTGGCAAGACCTTGAAAGAGCCAGACATGCAACGCCCAAGTCCAAAAAGAAAAGAAAACAGCAAAAGAAGGATGAAGAATACCAGCCTGGAGAATATTGATAAAATCTGGCGACAATGAGAAAGGTGGCGCCTTTTGACACCCTCACATACCAGTGAATAATACTTTCTCAACACTGAGAAAGGGGGACCAGATGCCTTATCAATATCTCCAGTCAATCAGCAAGGTTTGCACAATCATGTGTGAAAATTTCATCTCAATCGGACAATTATGAAGGGCATGACAGGGGTAAATGCAAAAAAAAAATTAGGAGCCGATTTCTCAAAAGTTGGTTTTTTACACTTCAAAAAATTTCAAAAAATCAGTAAATCATCTGACTGACAATTGTTAGGTATCAATAAAAACTTCAATCAAAGGCCGATTTTTTTATTGGAATAGATTTTTCAATATGGCCATAGAAAACGGGATACAGAGCGGAGAAAATCAAGTGTGAAAAAAAAATTAAAAAATTTTCTCTCAAAGATAAAAGCAAAAATCAAAAATCTGTTCCCGACAAAATGTAGATATATAATCGAAGTTTCATTGGTAATTTTTTCAAAGTGATTGACTTAAAAATAAAGCCTGTGAAACAAATTGAAAAAAAACGCGTTTTACCTCAGTGCCCCCTATCATTCACCCAATCTCCATGAAATTCACTATACACTCCTCATTAACACCAACAAACAACATAATAAAATTTCAAGGCTATTGGACCTACCAAAAGAGCTGTAGGGGGGGGGGTAGTCGCCCCCCTTAAGAGAGTAAGATCAGAAGTAGCTGAGAGCTTAAACCATAGGGTTCGTTATGTTGGGAGTATAGAACGTGTAAGAGTTCCTTTTTCCTGGAGTTCACCATTGGAATACGCGTTCATCTGGGAGGCTCTCCAACAATGTTTGAGCGAAACTGTGGGGATTCAGGAGTATTTATACCCTAATCAACAAGAAGATATCCATAAGGACGTGAATATACGGCATATTTATATATATCTACAAACTGGTTTGCCTTCTCTTTTCCGAATATTTGTCTGCCCAGACAGTGAATTTGAGATAAATCTGACTTATTTAACCCTCTCGCGCACGATGACGCATTTCATGTCATCAAGGGTAAAAGGTTCTGGCGGACGATGACGCGAAACGCGCCATAAAAGTAAATAAAAAATTATTAAAAATTAAGTTTTCGATGAAAGTGCGTCAAATTTGCAGTTGTTGGGATAAGTTTCTTAATAGTAACATATGGCAACATATATTCGGCTAAAAAAGTTGGCCCACAAAATTTTGAGCAAGCAGCAGATTTCTCAAGAATCAGAGGGGAATGGAACACACACACACACACACACACACACACACACACACACACACACACACACACACATGATCCTTTTTCACGGAAATAAGTAAACTCGATGCGGCAACGTCTAAGGTCATATGACACCGAAGAGCAGGCAGAAAATATAAAGAAATGCAAGTTGAGAAAATAAATAAGAAGAAATAAGTTAAGAAATGAAATATAAGACATTAATTAATGAGTGATTTTTATTTGTTATGCTACTCTGACGAGAGAAAAAAAATCAGTTTTCTCGGTGTAACTCGGGAACTAATAGACGTATGAGGAATTTGAAGATACCATAAGAATCCTCACTAAATTCCGCTTCGGAGCATATAATCGGCTAAAAAAGATGGCCCACAAAATTTCGAGCTAGCCGCAGATTTCTCAAGAATCGGAGGGGAATGGAACACACACACACACACACACACACACACACACACACACACATGATCCCTTTTTCACGGAAAAAGGTAAACTCGATGCGGCAACGTCTAAGGTCATATGACACCGAAGAGCAGGCAGAAAATATAAAGAAATGCAAGTTGAGAAAAGAAATAAGAAGAAATAAGTTAAGAAATGAGATATAAGACATTAATTAATGAGTGTTTTTTATTTGTTAGGCTACTCTGACGAGAGAAAAAAAATCAGTTTTCTCGGTGTAACTCGGGAACTAATAGACGTATGAGGAATTTGAAGATACCATAAGAATCCTCACTAAATTCCGCTTCGGAGCATATAATCGGCTAAAAAAGATGGCCCACAAAATTTCGAGCTAGCCGCAGATTTCTCAAGAATCGGAGGGGAATGGAACACACACACACACACACACACACACACACACACACACACATGATCCCTTTTTCACGGAAAAAGGTAAATTCGATGCGGCAACGCCTAAGGTCATATGACATCGAAGAGCATGCAGAAAATATAAAGAAATGCAAGTTGAGAAAAGAAATAATAAGAAAGAAGTTAAGAAATGAGATATAAGACATTAATTAATGCAAAATCAGAAAAAAAAAGACTTGGTGCTGCAGTGTTTAGGGTTAGATGGCACCAAATAACCGGAGTAAAAAAAAATATATATAAGTTGAGGAAAGAAATAAGAAGAAACAAGTTGAGAAATGAGAAATAAGAAGATAATGATACAATACATCCAGCAAAAACTTAAATAATTTATCGAGTCTTACGTTCAATGGCGATTTTTTATTTTATTTTCGGACTTGCATTAGAGAGTAAATTCATATTTCAGCCTGGTCATTAACCTAATGTCCTTAACCTTTTCCGTGATTATAATCTCGTGGTCATTCGAGGGTCAAAGAAAGATCTTATCTTAACCCTTCAAGTATCCCTTCTCCCGTCACCCCCCCCCCTCCCTCCCTGCTGGGCACCCCTACTCCCGTCACCTTCTCGCTTCCGTACGCTAGTCCGAGAGGGGGTGGGGGGGGGGGTGAAAAGGTAAAAGAGATGGGTGTGGGGGGGGGGGAGGTCCAGATACCCCCTCTTCCGTAACCCCCCCGCTGACCCCCCCAACCCCCACTTCCAGTCCCCCCCGCTGAGGCAACCCCCACTTCCGTACATTTGTTACTACTCGGGACAGACGTCACACTTAAGGTTCGAAGGCATTGTTATAAATTTAAGCGAGTTAACAGTTTGGGCAAATATTAAAAGCGCTTTCGAAATAACTTAAAGTGTGACCATAAATTGAATTAGATCAAAATTGTGCATGGAAATTAGATACATCTGTGTTAGATGCCTCCAACACTGGGAGTTCCCAGTGAGGATGTTGCTTTGCCGCCAACAACACCGTGACAGGTACGTAAGTCGTTTGCGAACGATTCGGTACGGCACATCAGCATCTGGGTGTTCTCTACTAGGGGGGAGAGAGCCTGAACCTGTTTGTCGAGGCACTCCCGAGTTCCCTCTGCACGGGTCCATCTTCTAGCCCCGCCAGCGAACGAACGGGGAGCGAATCTCTCGAAAACTCAATGGTAACCATCCCGATGCAGGCCATACGCGGTATCGTTGGTCATCCAGCCGGGATTCTGCCTTAGAGGCTTTCAGGTATAATCCACGGACGTAGCCTCGCTCCACTGGCCGATCGACCAAGAGCGGAACCATATGTCAGGACCTGCCGTTCCTCTCGTACTGATCAGGACTGCTGTATCAACGACACAACTGCCAACAGTAGGGTTAAACTAACCTGTCTCGCGACAGACTTCTCAAGTTCAGGTTCTCACTTTCTACCTGTCGGACTTCAGTGAGCCTTTTTTTTTTAACATGGGTTCCTATGGGATAGGTAACCTCAGGGAAAGTGAGAAATTTAGTCCGACAACTAAGCCGTCTGATTTGGTGAATTCTTGTCGTGAATCTACCTATGGTGAGAAACATGCTACTTATTTCCGCTGACCCCTCTAAAAGCCCCCCCGCCGGTAAAACTGACACATATTATCTGGCGGGTAGGGTAAACCTCAGCCGTGTTCTTATGCTGCACACCGGGAACGCCCTCGGGGAAGGTGTGTGCATTGTCATTTGTGTAGCCATCCCTCGTCTGCCTCAATGTGGCCACTACTAACTTCCCTGGCTCCACTTTACTGGAATAGTCATAATACCTAGTGGCGGTAGCCAGGGAATGGCAACATTGCTCAGCGACCTTCTGCTTCCAGGCTGGGTCATCACATTTTTCCCAGAGAGCTGATATCTGGGAGCGGCGAAGTATCCTTGAAGTAGACTTGCAATGGGATGTGGACGTAATCGCCGTCTTATTCACAATCCTGCTCAGATTGGAAAATGTTATTTTTGAGCAACATTTGGCCTCCGTTATTTGAAACCTATTTGGAAACACTAGGCAGCTTGGGGCCATGCAGGACGTTGCCACCGACAAGTAGAACAACATGTATGCATCTGACACCTTTCTGCCAGATTCCTCCAGATAGAGGAGCGAGGGTCCTGCAAAGAAAACAACCCATTACTCATACATAGGGATACATTTTTTCGTCAATCTTAAAAGATCATTGGGTAATATATGCCATAGAAGTAAGCCGTAATTACCTTGCTGAACTGTTTTATGCCTCGCAACTCGAATCACGTAGTAGTTTTCAGGCTCAGACCCTTTTGTCCTCCTCTCCTCCATATCGAGATGGGTCTTCTTACTGATTGTGTAGCAGTCACCGCTCAACTGCGTGCTCCTTCCCCTCAGTGACAATTAAGAAAATGGGAGCTGCAGAGCGGACCCAACATGTAATGTCCATCGTCACTATGTGTCTGCTAGTCTTCATTGTTAACTTTCCTTGTCTTCGTTTATCTTCTACTGTCTGTCCTCGTCCTGCTATACATTCCTTTTACACATTGTTCCACACATACACCAACACTTAAATGTCACCCACACTTCACAACATTCACACAAACGCATACCCACACAAACACCTTTTCTTTATGTTTTGTCTGTGCCCATGACCTTTGTGATTTTTATCCAATAAAGTCACCCTGACGGATATTGAGTTTCTCTATCCGGGAACCTATTAGCATTTGAGAACACTCGCTACCACCGACAATTGTATCATCAGTGTAAGGATGTGGATGTCTCTGAGCTTGCTAAAGTCGCTCAGGGCCAAAGGTGTCACTTCTGGGTTAGTCAAGCACTTCTTAGCATTGCCAGAGGTGTTCTTGATGTAATCGGATTTTAGGATTTTATCGATCACTTCCAATGTGACGTTCTATAATTCTTTCTTACGTCGGGTTTGGCCCTTCTCAATGACCCCCTCCTTTTGGTATTTCACTGCGGAGACAATTGTATAAATAGCTCAAAGTATTGAGAAGAAATCGTTATATTAGTTATATAGCACATGGCATGCATAATTGCATACTTACTTGTTGTAATGAGGAGGCGTTTGTCTGTTGTCTGTGCCTCATCCTTCTCTACATGGTACAATTCATCATCCGACCATTCCAAGCATGCAACAGCTCGTCTGCATGCATCTACAATTTTTCTTTTGTAACCCACACTGAACATCTCTTTTTTTTTGCTGGGCAAGAATCCAAGAGGTTCAGTATCATCTATTTTCACCAGCAGCTTACAGATGGCAGAGTCACTCAGGGTCGTCAGAATCTCGTTCTGAACCTTGTGGGTGAGAACATTATTCGCCATTCGCCTTTGCGCTCTTTTGGTTGAGTCAGCGTGCGGAGCGCAGATCCTCAAATACTCCTCAAAATGGTTCAGGAATTATTTTACTCCATCTGTTATTAAAATGGTTCATTTCCCAGATGCCACCTCCACAGTTACAATTTCATCAGTGCCCTGCTATAGCACCAGAGATTGGCGCATGATATCCCTGAACGTATTTGTGCGCCGCTTCACGGAATGTTTCTTCCCAACGTGAATGTCAAGTCTTTTTACTTGTTTATCGCAGACATAGCACTGTCTGGAAGGATAATTTTTACTGATCTTTTGTTTGCTGGAGTTGTCTCTAACTGGAGGCTTTTTTTAGCATCTTTGATCGCACTACTTTTTGCAGTGAAGAGTATTTTTCAATCAACGTATCAATATCACTTTTGTTAAGATGCTTATGGCACTGACTGAGGTGTCGCCTGATGTTAATGCACCTTCCACCACGCCAGTGGGCACAGCCGCCTGTAATAGAACTACCAATGAGCATTACATTTTGAACTGGACAGTCAGTTTATTAGCATTGGTGTTGTGCAAAAATCAGTTTCAGTTTTTACATGATTTTACTTACTACACCCTGCTCACAGCATCCCTTTTCCTTGGACGTGGCCGGTGCTCCCCGAGGTGTGCCTGAAGTCTGGCAGCCTGCTCATCCTTCAGACCCAGCCAAAAATTCTTCTGCCAACGTCTTCCATGATTCTTCCATCTCTTGTAACTTTTTTTATTTCCCCTTCATGGTAGGCGAGTTGAGATGCAAAATGACTTTCCACCTGTTTCAGAGTTGGGACAGTCCCATGCTCTTCAAACGTCTTCTTGATCCGTCTGCGTTTTGCAGGATTCAAGACACCCTTCTCAAGGATTTCCGAGGTGCCCATGCCTTGGGTTTGGCAGGCAAGTAGCTCCATTTCATCCTCGGTTAACCTTGGCCTTGGCACAGACATGTCACCCCCTGTCTCATCCTCTGATGAGGCACCTGGGGAAGAACCTGTTTGTAAAGGCTAGTCATGTACCAACACATTGTTCGAACACAGTCACATTTACCAAATAATTTCCTTGCAGAAAACAACTTGTACCTGCAGGGTTTTGCTCTGCTGGTGTGGGCTGTGCACTACCGTCAGTCCATTGACTACAGCCTGAAATAAATTATCAATCATTCATGCGATCATACAACAGTAGAACGCAAGAATTATAATCCTCATGCGTATGATATATAACATACATATACTTGTATACATTTACATACCTGGCCTCTGATCCTCAATTTGGCTCTTGTTTCTACGTTCCATTTGTTCCCAGAGTTCTTTTGGGTACTTCGATAGGATTGCCTCTTCCTCTGAAAAGGACAGGCATTCTTTTGTTCGCTTTGTAGCTTGATGATACTTTCGCACATCGAAGTGTTCATCACGGTCTGAGTCGTCTATATCAGACTCGCTGCTCTGGCTCTGCTTATCTGTCATTGTACTTGTTTTATTTGGTATCTACCTGTAATAGATATACAATTGTAGTTTGCATATAACACATATATATAAAGACACCTACATATAGTAGGGGGTTTGGAATGTGAGTTTTCCTTCTCATATAGGCCAAGTTGGTCCGCGACACTTATGTGTACCCTCAAAGAGGATTCCCCCATCCGCCACCGGGGGACGCGCCCCTACGCCGTTTGTCCCCATCGCGGGTAGTAATATTCTCACTCAATTCCCCGGTCAATTTTCTGGCCGTTGTATTAGAAGCACACCAAGGTTTCATTTGGGTAGGTGTAGGCTCTTCCCCAGCGTCAATACACGGGAAGCTTGAGAGACTTCTGAGTACCTTGTACATTAGTACCCTACAACCCCACCGCACCCTAAGGCACGTGGTAGCGCTGCGTGTCCCAGTTCGGACCCTGCACGAGGCGAGACACGCCTTATGCGGCTACCCAATGAGAGTCATAGTTAATCTTGGAATGTTTCAGAAGCTCGCTTTCCTACTATACTTTTCACTTTCGTCTCCGTGACCGTCCCACCCGGCATTTCGATGCCCAAGACAGTAATTGGTTACATTTAGACGCTCAATCACCGTTAAACTGAAACCAATGTCCACAGACCGGACCATGTGAATGTGTCATCCGAATGGTCACGAGGGACTGATTTATTTCACCAACCAGCCTCTGCCCTAAGAACCCGCCCCAGGCCCCCCCAAACAATACCCACCCGCCCATCTAAGTCCCTTAGCCGCCCCCAGAGCCACCCCACGCTAGTTCCCCATTCCACCAAACCCGCCCCCACCATTTCGGTGGAGGACACGGGGATTGATTAACCTTACCCCCTCAATCGACGTTTTTTTTGACACAGGGCTGGGAGAACCTTACCGCCTCAATCGCCGTTGATTGACAGACGCGTCCACGTGTCTGTGTGTCAGCTGAATGGTTTGGCTGCAGATGGAAGAAACTTACCCTCGCAATCGCCGCTCATTGGCACGCGCGTCCACGTGTCCGTGTGTCAACTGAATGGTCCTGGTGGACATGGAAGAAACTCAGCCCTTCAATCGCCGCTGATTGACACGAGCGTTCACGTGTCCGCGCGTCCACTGATTGGTCTGGGTGGAGATTGACTGATTGATTGATCACACAGCCCCCTCCCCTCCCCACTACGGACACATCCTGGAAACTATAAAAAACATTATGCACTTACACTATGCAGTAGGCTACTATATTAATAAATATTATGACAACGAATCTGACATTGGCACATACAATATTACAATATTAGGAAAAAAATTAGAGAATTTAAGTAAAAAAAAAAATAATAAATCACGAGAAAACAAAGTAAAGTACGTAGCTAGGCTACCAGGTTATGAGTGCGTTATTTCACCAGTTACAGCTAATCTTATGCACTTATTACAACTAACTACCACAGTAAAGCATAAGATACCAAAGAACTTCAGCAAACTTACATTGCACAGAAAAGCATTTCAAAATACAACACGGAAGAGCAGACGGTCACGTACCACACGACTCACACCCGCCGCCGCCCGCTCCACAGTCCACAGTGCACACTGTGACACTGACTTGTGTCGTGAGGCCGGTGTGGCGAGATATTTTGACCGATCTGAATCAAGTGACCGACCCAGCATATCGTACCGCACCCCGGCAGAACGACAAGTGAGTCCGCGGCGAGAGGATCTCTCCCCCCCATACATTATCCAATGGGGACATGCTCCGACACTCGTTAAGGGGTTTTTACACAGTCAGACATGTTGGCCAACACGTTTGACAACACGATGTTTGAGAGAATGTTTGAACGTGTGAAAGGGGTAAACATGTTGGACCAACGTGTTTGACGGATGTCTGATCGGGCCTGACTTTTGTGGGCGGAGCTTGCTCGGTGTTTTGGACCCTTCTTTTCTTGTATTAAATCAACTCTTTTATCACTCATTAATTACTCCATAAATGATCTCACCGTCTCGTATCCCTGGTAGCGTGATCCGGCTTAAGTTGTTATTGGAGACTGGAGTTCGGGGATAAACAAGGGAAAAAGAAAATATACATTTATTTAAAATTAAATGAAAGTAATTGCCTTACGTAATATTCTATGCTCAGACGATCATAACGCTGGCACATTCAGCAATGGATGCAACATATGACAAACGACATGTCTTAAACATAATACTACAATTTGTGCTCAGTTGTTGCTAATAATAATAACACTCGTCGTTCCACAAGCAGTGGTTTGTTTCTCTCTGCTTACATCACAATATTTAAATGCTCTCCTCACATCCTAATAACACATTCCTATAGTATAATCTACTACAATTTCACGGAAGCACCAAATTATACCACACCCAGTGCTTTCTACCTTTGCTTTACATCGCAAACAAATAATCACAATCCTGTCCCACTCACAATCCTACTTCACATCTCCTACATTATAATCTCCAGGACAATACAGTCGGTTTCCCTTAGATTCTCGAATTTCTACTCACGATTAAGATCACAACAGCCATTCTCAGCTGAGTGAGTAGCAAGTCTGCTTGAAGCGAGTGCAAGGCTCGGTCTGCCCATATCACTGTTGTCTAGGTCACATTTTTCCTTGCTTGAGGCGGAACTACATCTTTGACACGCCTTCATTTTCTACATAACCAGTAGCCAATACTTCCTGTCAACAACCATTGGCTCGCTCATTATGTTATATTGTTTACTTCTCCTACTATTTGTTATTTCACTCTTAAGACACTCCCACAGTGACTTCTCTTTTCAGTTATTCGCTTATAGCATTTCGTCACACCGCACGTGACATGTTAGAGTCCTCTTGAATGGTTATCCACACTTCCTGACCACGCCTACTGGGTATCTGCTTTCTGTATGTGGGTCTGGGTATTTTCCATAACCTCTCAGTAGTGTTAGTGCTTATCAGATGTTTACAACTTTGTATATCTGACTAATTGCTTTCCTTCCCTCTCCTGTCATATTTACAATTCTTGTCTCCATATCTCCACTCGGTATTTGCCTCTGATTGGGGTCACTTTTAATTAACTGTGCTGCTATGGTCGTCTTCTGTTTGTCCATATTCTGGGTCCCAACATACTTCCCCTTCCGGAAGATCTCGCCCCTGAGATCTCACAGGTGTTGGTGGAGAAGATATGCCTTTCAATGTCTGCAGTGGGCTCGAGTCTGGAAGCAGGCGTCGTCGTGCGTAGCGCAGGACATAGGAATACCCCACGGCAGACGTCACCAGTAGAAGAACCAGGATCACGACAATGGCGAAGACAATCCACCAATGGATTTCGGGTTGAAAGGGCTGATCCGGCTCGACCACAGAATTTAGGGGCTGCAAGCCAGCTGTTAGCTCCTGTAGGGGGATGGACTCAGCACTGCGAAGAGATGGAAGGTCAGGCAAAACGGACCAGATAAGATGGCCTGTAAGAATTCTTGGAGAGGAGGGAGGTGGAGAGGGAGAGGGGCGAGAGAGACCATGATGGGGGGCCCCTCCACAACTGCCTCTTGTCCAGGAAGTGTCAGGGATGGGCTGTGGGCGCTGCAACCTTGCCGAAGCGTCAATATCCCATTATCCGTCAGGCTGACAGTATGCTTGTTTACAAGATGGTTAGGGCCTGTGAGTGCCAGAGTGATGGGGGAGGCAAGTGAACAGGTCCAGTAGCCAGGACCTTTTATAAACATAGGGGGAAATGTTTTCAAGACTATTGTGTGGCAGAGGTTGATCACTGACTCATGTTTATAGAAAGCAGCCGATTCACAAGAGGCTGCGTTACTTGCCTCATGGACGGGGCCTGTGGGAGGACAAACTAACATATGGTTATTCTTGTTACAGTGTTTTATACTAGAAAGCATAAAATATATTTTCCTATTCTCACTGAAGGCAATACATCTTGAATCAACACTATACATAAGAAAGCAAGTGCTATTCTGCACAGAAAATGGAAGGGAGTCGATTCGAAAGACATCAAAGGTGTCAATCGGATCTCCTCGCAAAGGTTTGGTGAAATAGAAATTACGAGAATCGTGCAAAGCCGTTGTCCTGGAGGACAGTTATTACATCCCTATATAGAGCTAAAAAATCAGGAACTGCAGGGAATAAAAGACCTGGAGGCCGAACCTAGGCTTCCTCTAATGTACTTAACAACTGTTGGTCTCACATAGTGGTTGGAGTTATGCATGTTTGCAGGGAAGACTGCAGACTCACCTTTAAATCTTGTCTACCTGGACTTATGTGTCTCAATGCTTAGTCAAAATTTAACAATGCTTGTATGAGATTTTTTCTCTTCCTAATGCCAAAGTCAATAGAAAATTGGCGCACAACTTGGTTCAATACATCTACAGCTGAATATAGCCTGTTAAAGGCAGATTGCATGGCATGCATATTACTTAATGATGTTGAGTTTTCCATAATAAACATTTAACTATATAAAATCTTTCTCAGTTAATGACTCTAGTCCTCTATTTTTTCATGAATAGCATCAACTTGAGCCTGGGTCGCGGTACCAAATAGGTTATTAGACAAGGATCCTCAAAAAAATTATTTCCCGTTTTTTTTCTTTTCTCTATAATTCATAGAAGCATGCAGCTTGTTTTGAATGGTAGTCATCACATAGCCTAAACCTTTTTTTTTTTTTTTTAGATAATGCAATAATAAACTGAATTCGTTTTCAAAATTAAAGAGTGTGTATTTTATTGCTTTTACAGCTGGATACTCAGGTGACATTTGAATAATATTTCAAGTAACGAAGCAGTTAAAATCCGTGCTTTATATAATGCAGCTAAAATATCTTCTGTGAGGCTAAACGGTACTATAGTCTCTGTCTGTGAGGACTATAATATAGATAATATGTTGGTGTGAAACTTTGGCCAGCACGTGTTGGGGACTCCTGTTGTGTCAATGAGTCGTACACTGAAAGAGTCAAATCAATCTGTGGTTTATTTCGTCATATTTCCGCTCAATTATTGCATTTTCATCCTTATGCATTATTCCTGTTCTATATCGTATTAGTTTTAACATTACATTAGGCAACTCTTGTACCGTCGAATAGCGAAGGCTTTATCTATGCCGAGGTGGCTCTGAAAGTTTGGGAGTAACCTGAGAAGGTACGGTCTGTGCATCAGCTGTTTATTGCTGTTGTAGAACGAACATTATTTAATGTGTCATGAGTAGCAGTCACCTCTCCGGTACGAGTTATTATTTTCGGTAGAATTTTTCTCAGCGATTTCAGGGTTGAGCAATGCAAAGAATAGATCAGTGTCTGTCTCTGGATTTAAAGGGTATGCTCGCCTAATCGTTGGACATTGCTGCACGTCGATGCAATTTTCATGAAGGACTTTTACTCTATCTGTGGGGACCGTTGAAACCTTACTAGTCCTGAGGTTTATAATTTTTACCATTATATCACTGATCTTCTCTATTACCCTGTAGGGTCCATCAAAAATAAGTTACAACTTTTTATTTACTTTTTTCTGTGGTCTCGTTTGAGGAACACTGTCTCCAACGTTGATAGTTTTGATTTTGAAGCTTTGTATTTCTTTTCTATTTCTTCTCTACCTTTTTCAATGTAAACCTGGCATCTATCATAAACTTTATTTGCAATTGCAGCCATTTCCTTTTCATAGGAGTCAATATCATAAACTTTCCTTGCAATTACAACCATTTCCTCTTTATAGGAGTCAATATCATAAACTTTCCTTGCAATTACAACCATTTCCTCTTTATAGGAGTATATATCATAAACTTTCCTTGCAATTGCAGTCATTTCCTCTTTATAGGAGTAAATATCATACCAGGGCTGCTGAATTTTTTTCTAACATAGTGTAGGGTACAGGAGGATCTCTAAAAATTCTCTCTCTGTCTCTCTCGATAAAATGGGGACTCCTTTATGGTGCGATAATACGCAGCATTATAGGCCAAGATGTCTATAAGTAGCATTATATCCCAAACGGACACATTTCCTAGAACATTCTCCTCAAAATGTTAACAACAGTATAATTTGCGCGCTTTATTATTCCATTTCCATTTGTATGGTAAGCCGTTATTCGCGTGTCGCACAGGTAGCTTCTAATTTATCTCCTGCATCACGGAATTAACGAACTCTGAACCTTGATATGTAACAACTGTCTGAGGAACACCGTGTACACAAACAACATCCACGTACAACGCCCTTGCCATTTCGCGGGCTTCCTTACTCCGTAAGGGTACTATAATCAAATACCTTTTAAAAACATCAACTATGGGCATTACGTATCGAACCCCATTGTCCGATACACCCATGGGACCCACAAGGTCCATGTGTATTCTTCCAAAAGGAGCGGTGACGTCTGGATATTGCCGCCAAGGAGCAGGGTGCAAGTTCCCAACTCACTTTTAAAACGACTACCATGACGCACTTCCTTACATAATTTTCTACATCACGTTTCATTCCAGGCCAGAAAGCGAACTTTCTACACCGACATAACGTAACTTTGGTTCCTCCGTGCCCTGCAGTGGCGACGAATGAGCCAGAGTTATCGCCTTGGAAATACTTGGGGGGTAGAATCACCACCTTAGTGGCTTCTCCGTACGGACTCACTAAAACACATCATTTATTTCCACCTGTAACTCTGACAGGGGCGGCATCTCACATTATGCCCATCTTCAACACAATATAACATAATTTCCACCTGTACCTCTAACAGGGGCGGCATCTCACATTATGCCTTTTTTCTCTGAGTCTTTGCTCAATTTTCATTCATGGGGCTTCCTTCTTTTAGCATACTTATATGCTGGCTGCTCAGCATGCAGCTCACTAATCTCCTGAATACTCCAGTCAAGTGTGTGGCCAATACACTCACTATTCAGGTCCATACATATCATATATTTTATTTTCTCATTTTCGGCGCCTTGTTCTTTTTCTGCACTAGTGCAATACCTTGCCCCTCATTATCCACGTGTTCCACGGTTTTTGTTGTTCCTCATCCACAAACATTATCGCGCGTGTCCTTATAATTCAATCTCAGTGTCCTGTTGAGCCTTCATCCTTGAAAAAAAAAATCTGCTAATATATTTTCCTTGCCAGGCAAATGATTGATTGTGAAACCATACTCACTCATGAGAGTCTGCCATCTAGCTATCCTGCCGTTGGGACTAGCTACCTGTAACAACCATACTAAAGGTCTGTGATCCGTGTGGATCTCAACAGGGTAACCCAGTATTAATGGGCGGTTTACGTGTAACCCATAAATTACAGTTAAAGCCTCTCGTTCAACTATACTGTACCGCTGTTCTGCCGTATTCAATTTCTCACAAAAAAAGATACAGGTCTTAGTTTATCATCATTATCCTGTTATTGCAATACTCCACCAGTATTGTAGTAGGACGCGTAGAGTGACTGTACCAAGCATTCTATCCTTAAGGGTTGAGAACGCAATTTTTGTTTCATCCGTCCATATGAGTGGAGTTTTATTTTATTTTTATTTATTCTTTTAGTGTACCTTTCTTCTTTTTGTAAATCTTTAGAAAAGGAGCAACAATTTGTGAATAATTTGCAATAAATTTGCGATAATAATTAGTCAATCCAAGAAATGACTGTAAATCATGAACAGTTTGGGGGGCCGGGACGTTTTGTATGGCCTCCATCTTGCTAGACTGAGGTCTTATTCCCTCTGAGCGGATGGGATGGCCCAGGTAATCTACTTTGTCCTTAAAAAGTTACACTTCTCCATCTTAAGAGTCAGTTTGGCTTCCTTTAAGCGATCCAGAATTTGTTCTAAGTTATCTGCGTGATTAGAAAATATATCGCCCAGGATAATTATGTCATCAAGGTACACCTGAACCTTGTTGCTTGATAGTCCTGTAAGGACAGTGTTTATTATTTTCTTGCAGCAGGACGGGGCTGTTTTAAGGCCAAAGGGGAGGGAAGTAAATTCCCAATGTCCTGCTGGAGAAGAAAATGCCGTCTTTTCTCTGCTGATTTCATCTAGGGGGATTTGATGGTAACCCTGTTTCATGTCTAGGCATGAAAAAAAAAACTTACTATCTCCCAATTGATTGAGTATGGTAATTATATTAGGGAGTGGGTACCGGTCGTCCCGTAGTGTTTTATTAAGTGCCCGGAAGTCCAGACAAAGTCGTAGTACTCCATCTTTTTTTGCACTGGGATAAGTGGGGCATTATAGGGTGATCGCGAAGGGCGAATCACACCCTGTTGCTGGAGCGATATAAGTTGTTCATTTACTCTGTCATGATAACTGATAGGAATGTTATATGGACGCCTGTACACTACTTCATCAGTGTTTTGCTTGATAGTGCTTAAAAAAATAGGGCGTTACTGTTAATGGTTCTTGTTCTGTGGAAAACACTGTTATATATTTATCTATTAAGGACTTTAAAACCTGATTCTCTCTCTTCACTTGGGAATTTAGCGTCAACAATTTGATAGAGGCTTTTCTTCCTTACTTCAAGCTCTGCGGGCTTCAAGTCTGTTTTAGCTGTGTCAGCGGTCTGTACACTAGATACTTGTGGCAGATCAGCGTATAGCTCATGAGTGACAGGCTTCACAAATCCTAACGTTGTATTATCATCTATCTTTACACTCACTTTCAATATTCAAATACGGCACAGTGACATAAGATCTTTGATTGTCAGATGAAGGGGTTAACTTAACTATCCCTGAGCACAAGACTCAAGCCTGATGAGTACTAACACAAGGCTCAAATAAAGCTTCAGTTGCCTGTAGTTGCGTCACTAGCGTTATGTAACCTGCAACAGATGCATGCAGTTGCAAAGGTTCCGCTGCTTGGCAATGTACGGCCTTATTTTCAGTGAGACCTTCTCTATTTCCATCTACATTTAGCTAAGATCCTTCACCTCTAGATATAAGACATATTTTTCCTGGCATAATTGTATGGTTTCCCCTTCTACTATCAGTTTTAAGCTTCGTTCTTTTGTTCCTCATTTAGTTTCAATGTTTTTAAAATAATCTCGTGCTACACGACAAATCAGCACTCAACATAATATGAGTCGGCAAATCTACATCGCGTGTTATCAATAAGTCTTGGAAACTACTTTTTCTTTCCATATTAACTTGTCTTTTACCGTCATTTTCAATATGGTATCTTTGCACAGAGACAATATTCACGGGTTTCGCTTCACAGTTATTTACTGCGAGCCCTAATTCTTTAATAATTTCATCCGTTAAAAACTCACACACGCTCCTGTTTCTAGGAGTGCTGCCACTTTTGCACATGTATTATCATGAGTAGTGCGATCTGCCTAACAAAGTTACTCTTGAGTTATGTTAATTACAGCCTTCTTGTCATTAGTTTTAAGGTCACTCCCTTGTTCGTTATAGCCTTCATCTTATATTAAAGGTTACTCCCTTGTTCGTTATAGCCTTCATCTTATTATAATAAAGGTTACTCCCTTGTTCGTTATAGCCTTCTTTTCCTTATATTTATGTGAGGCGGTTACTCCCTTATTCGTTATAGCCTTCATCTTATTATATTAAAGGTTACTCCCTGTTTTGTTCTTCGCTCATTTTCCGTTTTTTCCACTGCAAGTGTGCATATTTATTTATTTATTTATTTATTTTCATTTGTTTATTTAATGTTATTTGTAGTAGTTAACTGAGGGGGGCACTACCCTGGCCTCCTCTTCCTCTGATTCTCTTACTTCACACATTTATCTTAATACTTCACACTTTTGTCCATATGCTTCATTTTTTTTTTTTTTCATTCATGACTTTTTATCCATAGCTCACACTTTTCTTAGTATTTCACATTTTTTCTAGATCATACTCTACACTTCCTACCTGGGGGACGCGGGTTAGGCCTTTATAATGTCACTCTATGGCTGCATGTCCCCCGCGGCACACCACCACCCTGTGAGGCGTAGAGCCCCGTGTTCCCCTCCATCCTGGGGTAACAATCCTAAAACAAACAAACCTGAGAGGCAGGACGCTGCCGCTGCCTGTCACCTGACACCCTCTCACTGATGAATGGATCGCGGCGCGGGTGGAGAGAGACTGCCCATCCCTTTCCACTCCGCCCGGGAAGGAACTCATGAATTCTCGGTTGAGTCGCGTGTGCTACCCATTACACTACAGAACAACAGTGGTTGGCCAGAGTTTCCATTTCCATATCGTCAAAGTCCATGTCCTCCGGAAGAACCATTAATTATATAATTAAATCGTCACTATTATTTCCGCCACTTAAAACGAGCAAAGCTTAATGAAAATAAGAGGCGTTTTCTCGTCAGAGTAAATTAAACAAAAGCACTGTAAGCACATGTCCCTATTTATCCCACCGCTGCCACCAGTTTTGGACCCTTCTTTTCTTGTATTAAATCAACTCTTTTATCACTCATTAATTACTCCATAAATGATCTCACCGTCTCGTATCCCTGGTAGCGTGATCCGGCTTAAGTTGTTATTGGAGACTGGAGTTCGGGGATAAACAAGGGAAAAAGAAAATATACATTTATTTAAAATTAAATGAAAGTAATTGCCTTACGTAATATTCTATGCTCAGACGATCATAACGCTGGCACATTCAGCAATGGATGCAACATATGACAAACGACATGTCTTAAACATAATACTACAATTTGTGCTCAGTTGTTGCTAATAATAATAACACTCGTCGTTCCACAAGCAGTGGTTTGTTTCTCTCTGCTTACATCACAATATTTAAATGCTCTCCTCACATCCTAATAACACATTCCTATAGTATAATCTACTACAATTTCACGGAAGCACCAAATTATACCACACCCAGTGCTTTCTACCTTTGCTTTACATCGCAAACAAATAATCACAATCCTGTCCCACTCACAATCCTACTTCACATCTCCTACATTATAATCTCCAGGACAATACAGTCGGTTTCCCTTAGATTCTCGAATTTCTACTCACGATTAAGATCACAACAGCCATTCTCAGCTGAGTGAGTAGCAAGTCTGCTTGAAGCGAGTGCAAGGCTCGGTCTGCCCATATCACTGTTGTCTAGGTCACATTTTTCCTTGCTTGAGGCGGAACTACATCTTTGACACGCCTTCATTTTCTACATAACCAGTAGCCAATACTTCCTGTCAACAACCATTGGCTCGCTCATTATGTTATATTGTTTACTTCTCCTACTATTTGTTATTTCACTCTTAAGACACTCCCACAGTGACTTCTCTTTTCAGTTATTCGCTTATAGCATTTCGTCACACCGCACGTGACATGTTAGAGTCCTCTTGAATGGTTATCCACACTTCCTGACCACGCCTACTGGGTATCTGCTTTCTGTATGTGGGTCTGGGTATTTTCCATAACCTCTCAGTAGTGTTAGTGCTTATCAGATGTTTACAACTTTGTATATCTGACTAATTGCTTTCCTTCCCTCTCCTGTCATATTTACAATTCTTGTCTCCATATCTCCACTCGGTATTTGCCTCTGATTGGGGTCACTTTTAATTAACTGTGCTGCTATGGTCGTCTTCTGTTTGTCCATATTCTGGGTCCCAACAGGTGCATGTCCATGTTTGAACGTGTGAACGGTCATCAATCTTAAACCGTTATACATAATCAAATCTCGCGGAGGTAACATCATATTTAACTGTGATAATGTGTAGAATAATTACATGGCTTGTATGCATTATACTTCAAACAACATATAACCCTAAAGACTAAAATTACCAAACATACTTTGATTTTTTTGGATAAAAATCAACCTGTTTATGCTGTTTGACACTGAAAGTCAAAGTTCAGGGTGGCATCCACCCAAACTTTTCCTTTACTCTAAAACTGATTGATCTGGTATGGATGCCTGATTATAACATGTAATGCCCGCATAAGTAAAAATAAAAATAATTAACTTTGGCTGGACCACTATATTAGTCAACTTACTCATTGTGTTACAAAGCATTTTAGCGCCAAACTTTGATCAATGTTCTGCCCCGCCTTAAATAACTGTGATGGTTCTGGTTTTGCTGAAATGTTTGAGTAAGATATGTTGGAGATGAATAAGTAATTGACCTCCACATTCAAACTACTCAAGAGTAAGAAAATCAAGGTCCAGAAACCATGAAGATAAATCCTGTTTATTCAAAGAACTACTTACAATGTACACTTACCCAATTCATTAGCAAGTAGAGGAGTTAGGCTGGGGAGGGAAGTTGTGAAATGCTGATTGCAGACTTTCTCCAATCCCCCTCCCCCTCCCCCAATTGGAAGGCAGCGTGACGTCATGGCATGCATAAGAAAGCTGTGTAACGAAACACACGAGAAAAAATAAATCCTGCTCCCGTCGGGGATTAAACCAGCGATCAACGAGGCGGGTATGCCCCGCCTTAACCACTCGGCCACGGAGACGCTCTTCTCATGAGGCGAGCTAGGTTAGAGTTGGTCATCAGGGCGGCCGGTCAGCTGCAATACAAAGGAAAGCCAGCGCAGAGTAAATAATTATAAGAAATACTAAGCTTTGCAGATTCCTGTTCGTTAAGGTATGTCCTTAAGATACACCTCTACTTAGAGCAAGAGAGTTTCGATAAACAAGCTTTTAATCACTTACTTAACCGACGCGTCCTTGGCATCTTAAGTATAAACGTGAACGGGCTAAGTCCGAATTCTTACTTGACCGACGCGTCCTTCCCAGCAAACCAGCACCGTCGGCAGAAGGGCGCCCACCGTCAGCAAAATTTGTGACGTCAAATCGACGGAGGGCCTCCGTACTCCAACGACTTTAATTATCGTCTCCTGCAGTGACATGGTGTAAATGCGTGATGGGTAATGAATCCATCGGTCTTTCCAGAAACTGCAAACGACCATGGGCATATAGTATATACACTTATGTACACACACACACACACACACACACACACACACACACATAGCACAATTAACATTCACCAGTGACGTGAATCCCTCTTCGATTGATTTTTTTTGTAAATCAATCATTGTGTTATCATTATTAATATATGTAAATTAAAATTAACTTGGGTACTACGTGGAGTGCTATACCCATAATGTGATGCGAAAAAAAAAGTCGGGTGATGTGTTCCCTGCACGCCGCCGCGACACGAGTCAGTGTGCACCAAGGAGACTATAGAACAGGAGAGGGGGCCTTTATGGGAGACCGTGGGCGGGTGTTGGTGTATGTCGGTTGCAACAGATGGCGCAGGAGCAGCTTTGTTTACATCCAGGCGCCTCCCCCCTTCCAGACCCACCCCCAACCCCCAGAACCAATCAGCAGTGTTGCTACATGGGATCAAGCAGCAAATGTTGCTACTTTTTTTCTTCAGTCTGGTTATTTCCCATTTTAAATAAAAAAAAAATAAAGGTAGATAAATATTAAAATGAACAGTAGGAACTATATATACTGTATATATTTACTAGGTAGATATAGCGCCTGACTGCATGTCATGAGTAATGCTATTATTGTTATATTATTATACCGCAATTATATTATTTTCTCTGCATGTGTGGTTAGATGTGTTTTATGTGTTTAACCTTTCTGTATACATACTGGAATGAACCAAGGAATTGTAGCCCTACTGCCGTTCTTTAAAACTATGTGATCATGTTTTTTCTTCCAAACTCATTGTTTTAGCACGCACGCTGACTTCCATCAGTAATGATGATATATATACATTGAGTCATTGGTTTGTAGGGGGAAAGAGTGGGTGAATATAATTATATCGGTCTAACTTATACTGTTTATTATACCGCTATTCGCAGCAATATCTTTCTCTGCTCCGATTGCAACGCGCGTTGCCTCGTTCAAAAATCATAACACCGCCGCGGCCGCCACGTTTACCAGCCGGAGCCTCAAATCATGTCCCTTTGTGGTGATAAAGAGGACACAGCCTGGTGTGAAGCTACATTTATTACGGAAGGATGCCAGCCGGGGTAAGTGATATATATATATATATATATATATATATCTATATATATATATATATATATATATATATATATATATATATATATATATATATATATATATATATAAATAATGATAATGTGGAAATTCTAATCATTTTCACGCTGACAGCTGTTCTGAACTTGCTCCTCCCGCGGCAAGAGGCCGAATGGCCTACACACGGCAGCTCCAGATTCCTCCCCATTTCCACCTGTCAGCCTCGTCCATGTAGCTATCCAGTCTACTCTTAAAACAAGCTATCGTCCCTGCACTCACTATGTGATTGCTGAATCTATTCCATTCCCCCACCACCCTATTACTAAACCAATGCCTGCCCATTTCCCTCCTAAATCTATACTTTTCTAATTTAAGTCAATTACTGCATGTTCTATCTTGCCAAACATCTTATGCAAAAGTTAACCAGCATCTCCACTCTTTCATCCCTTACACTGATAAACTCTGGAACAGCCTTCAATTGTCCGCATTTCCTCCTGCCTATAATTTGACCTTCAAGAAGAGTGTATCAAGACTCTACTTTTGTCTATTTGGGAGTGGTGAGTAGTGGGGATTTTTTTTCTAGTACACTTTGTTGCTCTTGAACTGTCTCCTTTGTGTAAAGAAAATAATAAATAAATAAATGGAAGTTGGCCGCCAATGCTTCCAACACATTTTGGTGCCATATCTACAAGTGGCTGGTGACTGTAAGTATCTCAGCAACCTGCATGCATCTATGCCATTCCTATCATGGTGCATGGAGCAAGCTTCACATAACACTCAGACAGAGACAGTTTAATTATGGTTACATATCAGACTCAGTTTATTGCTCAGTCTATTAGATGCAGTGCTGTTAATATTGTTAGTGGTAGTATTAGTACAATTAATGTATTTATTTTAATTAATTTATCAATATTTATTTATTATATTCTTAGTGTTTGAAAATTCCAATACTAGCATTAAGATAAACAAAAATATCAGAAATATATTTATACTCATAAATTATTATTGCTTTTCTTATTATTACTTCCTTCAATGTCCTGGCACTTTGACATCTAGTGTTTTTCTGTCTAGCAGCCAAAATTGTGGTCTTTCTGAATGTGTATGTCCTAAGTCTTCATTGGTGTATCTAGCTATATAACAAAAATCTGCATCTCTCTCCCTTCTCACCCAGTTGTCCCCGTACATCCTTTCAGTATCCAAAGAATTTCAATTTACATCTTGTAATCACTCAACTAATGCAGTGCAATCCTCATCTCTGTATTTTACCGTGTGGACATACTCTTTCCTTCCATGTTCCACAGTCGTATGTTATTCCACATCTAACACAACCACATCCCAACAGATCCGAACACGTCCGATATCATCCAAGAGAATGTGGCAGCTGAAGGGGGAGAGGCCAAGAAAGAGGCCAAGGGTGAAGACATTTAGCCACCCCCCCTGAAGTACATGGCATCATTCAACCCTCTTGGTGAGCTGCAGGAATGTACTTCCCATTGCAGTGCACCAGCTCCATGTACTGATTTTGGTATGAATACTTCATCTAGTGTTTGTTGATTGTTGTGTTATTAATCTAATTATGACTTCACAAAATAGACTGTGCAAGTCACTTAACACATGCCCTGCTCAACATCACTTTTAAGTTGTAGAATTCCTTCATATTGATGCTGATTTATGTATCCTGAAATGATTGGATATTGATTGTCTTAACATTTTTTTTTTTGTCCATGATCACTGAACCATGTTACGGTATGTCTTTGGGTGTAGATCCAGGAAATGAGTTTTTGGGAGGACATCAGACTTTTTGCGGGTGGAAGGAGCATTAGCATTACCGATTAGCCATTCTAGGCAGTCATGGTCTTGAAAAACTGGTGAAGTGACCTAAATCAATGGGTATAACGGCCTGGACTTTGTGCCAAAGCATTGTTTTAGCCACAGCGTGCTTTTGAGCTAGTTTTCCTGTATCACTCAGGAACATTGGGGGGGCCTGGGCCCCCCTTTGGATCCACCAATGTAGCTATGTCTTATAATATATCTATCCTTTACAGTCTGATGGTGCATCCTTCTAGGTTGTCAAGTTTTAGTAGCTACTCATGAGAAGTATTCCTTATAATGATCATTGATTTCCAGATGGTTTGCACTAAAAAAAGTGTCGTGTAACCTGCCGCAAATAATAATCAGCTGTAGTCAACCCTTGCTTTAAAGAACCAATATGGAGGAAGGGGGTGATGTTATATCCAAAAATCTTTTACATCTGAAGTATCCAACCTTTTTGTGTATAATAAACCTTGTTTGTTACATGAACTTAAAAGTTCACAATTTCCATACATGCTTCTTTTTTCCTTTTATTTGATGATTAATCCTGACATGTATTTCCATTATCAGTAGGTAATATATAGTAACAAGACAATAATACACATTATAACAATGTATATATTATAGCCCAATGAGTGCATGAGATCATTTACCTCATCAGTGACGCCAAGTCCAGGAGTCCTTCCCTAAATTCTTTGCCCAAATTTGTGACACCAAGTATAATAACTAGTTTTAGTGACCATTTGCATCCATTTTTCACTTTGATTAAAAAATTGCCTCTCAACAGGTGTGAACTTGATGGGGTTGGAGGAAACTCGACTTGGCCATCAAGCTCACCACAATATAGTAAGGAACCTCTTGTTCTCAGTGCTAATTTATCCTCTTTAGTTACTATTCCGTGTTGCTTTAATCACAACTAATATGTTGGAAACATTACAGCTTAATAACATACCTCACATCTCTGCATACAAATTGAGTTCAATATTCAACTGTTACACCAGGCTTCATATCTCAAATAAAAAATATGTAAAAAGGTTGAAATTTTGAATGATATATTTAAACTCTTTATTATGTTTCTATGAGTGTAGTACCGTTACGATTAGTCGAGTGATCAGCATATGGGTCTTATGTTTTTGATAGCATAGGTTCAAATTTTGCCATAGGCTGGCATTTGATAGTAACAGTAGTGTCCACAGATATCTACCTGTTTCTTGTTTATCCTGTACCACTTTAAACCATCACTGGCCAATCTTTGAAGAGGTAGCATAACCTTGAAGTGCCACTAACAAACCTTTGTCCATTCTTCTGATGTGATTTTTTTTTTTTTCTCCACCTGCCTATAGCGCCGGTAGGTTTTCTTCATGCGCCTGGCGGTCGGCCCAGGCCCGTCATGATGCAGGCTTTTTTTTTTTTATAGTGGTGCCATTTAGTATTGGCTCATGCTGCCGCCCAGAACTCATTCTTGATTCACTTGGATGGTTTAGCAGGGCTTAGGTATGACTAACATTGCAGAAACAGGGAATTTTTATATTTTTAGTGTGGCAACACATTGACAAATGTTTTAGTATGGACTGAACATCAAAGATATATATGGTAAATGGGTGCTTGTAGATTTTGACATTATATCTGTCAAGAGTCTCCAGTTGTATCCTCTCCCCCATCTCTCCTGAAAATATTACTCTTGTCAGGCAATCTAAGTGAAGCCTTCCATCGATGCTGGCGTGCAGACATAATGTCAATGCTTAGATTCACTGTCCTTATAGCACTGAAAATAATGCAATTACATGCACATATTTTATTATTTAGAATTGTGATTAATTGTGATTAAATATTTTTTCATGTATTTTCAGACATGAAAAGTGAAAATTGCTGCACACAACAGTCTGTCGTCTGCACCGGGAGGCAAGGCAGCTCAAAGCCCAGGCTGTTACAAATCCTGGGCAGTTTTTGCCTAGAGCCAGCAATTTTTTAGATCCAATAGGGATGGATTTTTTCTGAGGTCAGGTTCAACATGCTGCAAGATGCCAAGATCTAAGCCTAGTAGGAGATATGGGTTACAAGAGAGGAGGTTTGCTCTGGCCTTATACTATCAAAGTCCAAATGCTAATAGATTTCTGAGCACAGTATTTCACTTGTCTTCAGTTTCAACACTTCAATCATGACTCAGGGGTATTTCAGTACATGTTGGCTGGAGCAAACAGACTCTGACAGCCCTGCAGCAAAAGCACAGGCTTTGTCAAAAGAGAAACTTCGTGGGATTTGCCATTATTTAGTATTACTCTTGTTACGCCAAGAATTTTTTTCCATATACTTTGCCAAATATTGCAAGTAATGCACCATTGTTGGGCTTGCTTGTTATAAATCAGATCTTGTTCAATTAACAAGCTTTGGGTGTCTGCCACTTTCCAGCTGTAATGCAAGGAATCATTTATCTTCCCTGCTAGATATCACACGTAATGCACCATTGTTGGTTTTGCCTGTTATAAATCAGATCTTGTTCAGTTAAAAAGCTTTAGGTGTCTGCCACTTTCCAATTGTAATGCAAGGAATCCCCTGCCAGATATCGCATGTAATGCACCATTGTTGGTTTTGCCTATTATAAATCAGATCTTGTTCAGCTCACAAGCTTTGAATATCTGCCATTGTTTATTTCAGGTGTAATGCTTGGAAGCATTTGTTCTCTTCCCTACCCAACAGTATGCAATGCTTTATTGTGGATTTTGCCTGTTATATTTAATCTTGTTCAGGTAACAAGCTTTTGGTGTCTGCCTTACCTAATATGTCCTGCAGTGACACTTGGCTTGGTTTCATAATGTGAAATACAGCATGTAATTTCATCACACTAAGTGTCTATCATCACGTGTCTGGCATCATTAATGAGGCTTCCAGGAGTAATCTTGTTTGTATTACAGCTTGCAAATTTTTTTCTGCTTTATATGATATACATAATCACATAGGTATGATTTACAAAATGTAATGGCAGTTGATATTCTTGACTAATGCCTCATAAACCTTGTGAAAAATAATGCTTTTTTGAAGGGGGGGGGGGGGGGGACAGAGAGTGGTTTGTTTGGTTGGCCAGTTCAAGGAGTTTCATATCAAATGATTTTATTACATACAACTTTAATGTGTGCTAAAAACATATTTTATTACATCCAACTTTAATGTGTGCATAAAACATATATTTTATTACATCCAACTTTAATGTGTGCTTCCTGCAATAAATGCTACATGTTTACTGATGTAGCCTATGAAATACATATCACTTTCCTGCTATTTTCTTACACTATGAGTTGCCTTATTTTGTCTCATTTGCTTTTATCATATGTGCCTCCGCTGCATAGTTGTGCCTGCTGAGCTTAATATCTTCATGACCCTGACACCAAGGTCAGAGCTTGTGAGATCATACCGTGTCCTACATTCCATTTTCACCTCCCGGCTCGCCTGTCTCCCAGGACCACCAAGTTATTGCATTCCATTTAAGACAACTCATGTGTTACCTTCTTAATGTCCTCCATTATGTATTTCAGCATGTTTTATGATGCTTTGCTCTTATATTGATGTGCCTTGCAACATTTTTATACAGTTTTCATTGTATATAACGCACCATTGTTGGTTTTGCCTGTTATAAATTGGGTCATGTTCAGTTAACAAGCTTTGAGTGTCTCCCATTGTTTATTTCAGTTGTAATGCTTAGAAGCTTTTGTTCTCTGCCCTGTCAAGCAGTATGCAATGCTTGCCATTATCTGGCACTTGTACAGTTAGTATGATATTTTTACTCAGCTAAGAGCATTTTGCAAAAGGTAAAGGTAAGGCTGGGGGCATACGCTGTAGCAGCACGTGGCCTCGGTGCTCATCTCTGTAACTTTAGCCCATGAGCCTGTGGTGTTAGGGAACCCATTACCCTGGGACACAGGACCAGTGTGACATCCGGGTTACCACAGTCGCAAAGGCATTATAGTAATTTAGCATGCATAGAATGTTGTATGCTTTGCTTGTATTTAAAGCACTGGATATGTTTGCTACACACACACACACACACACACACATATATATATATATATATATATATATATATATATATATATATATATATATATATATATATATATATATATATATATATATATATATATATATATATATATATATATAAATGCTTTCAACATCATATTTTTCCTAAAAAAACAAATTGATATAGTGTAGATAATACCTAATAAAACATAAGAACAAATATATTTTTCTTTACCCCATTAGTAAATCATTTTACAATGAAAAAAAAATAAGTGAGGGCTGGATAGGGTGCTGTGGCAGGTACTTCAAAAATAGTTAAGCTACCCCTGAAAAGTGACGTTTTTGGTGGGCTGCAATAGATGGCGCTACTTCCGCACGCCCGAGGAATTACTACATACCACTATCTCTTCGTATGTAGTCTCTTTGCGCACGGCCACCACCGCCCGCAGCCCGCGACCGACGCTACACGCTAGTTGCTAGGATGCTAGGATGCGGGTGAGCTGAATGAGAGAATTTGCAGAGAGGAAGTCGAGGTATGTTTGAAGAAGCAGAAGAATTGCAAGGCAGCAGGGCTGGATGAGATCCCGTATGAATTGTATAAGAATGGAGGTGAGGTGGTGATAGACAGGATGACTGAGCTATTCAACTGTGTATGGGAGAATGAGAGAGTGCCTCGGGAATGGAACGAATGCAGAGTGACTCTGATACACAAGGGAGGACATAAGAGTAAGAAAGAGCTGAAGAATTATAGGCCGATAGCCCTGGCGAATACGGTGGGAAAGATTTTCTGTGCTGTGTTGAATGAAAGGTTGTGTAAGTGGATTGAAAGAGAGAGAGTGCTGGGTGAGGAGCAGAATGGTTTTCGCACAGACAGGAGAGCAGAGGACAATATGTATGTGGTAAATGAGATGATAGAGAGGAAAAGGAAGAATGGAAGTCCGTTGTATCTTGGGTTTCTTGATATTGAGAAAGCGTATGATAGAGTGAACAGGAGGTGATGTGCAAGGTACTGGAGAAAGTAGGTTTGAGTGATAAGATAGTGCGAATCATTAGGAGCATGTATGTGGATACAAGAGCCAGGTATAGGTTAGGAGCATTAGAGACAGAGTGGGTGAGGAGTGAAAGAGGTGTTAGGCAGGGCTGCATCCTGTCTCCAACTCTCTTCAGTCTGTACACTGAGGAGTTGGCAGCCAGGATGAGGAGAAAGAATGCAGGAGTAAAAGTGGGAGAAGACAGGGTAAGTGTGCTTCTATATGCAGATGATGTGGTAGTCATGAGTGAGTCAGCGGAGGAACTGCAGGAACTATTAGATGTGGTAAATGAGTATGGGAGAGATTTTGGAGTGAAATATAGTAGTGAGAAAAGTCAGATAATGGTTGTGAATTGGGCAGAAGATGAGAGAAATAGGACCTGGAGGCTAGGAGACACAGAGCTAGGGCAAACAGATGCATACAAGTACCTGGGTGTATGGATGAGTCCGAGAGGATGTGAAAGGACAAAGAATGAGAAGATTAGCCTAGTTAATCAATGGGTGGGCCGTCTGGGAAGTGCGGCAAGAATGAGAGCGTGTAAGTATGATGTGCTGAGAGAGGTGTGGAAGAGTGTAGCAGTGCCGAGTGTGATGTATGGGATGGAGGTGATTACATGGAGTGAGTTGGAAATGGATAAATTGGAAGTAGGGCAAAATAGGATCGGTAGGTTAGCTTTGAATGCACCAAGGTATGCAGCGGTGGAAGCATTGAGGGGTGATATGGGGTGGAGTACCTTTAGGGAAAGATTTAGGAAGGCTACCTTTAGATACAAAGTCAGACTGGAACGAAAGGATGACGCGAGATTGGCACGGAAGGTTTACTTGTGGAGTGTGCATGAGAGCAAATGGATTAAAAACTGCATGAGAATGGTTGGTGACAGTGGTATGCGAGTCAGGTGGGTGAGCAGAGAGGAAGGGAGGCGTTTCTTTGAATGGAAGGTGACTGACATAAATAGTGAGGGCCTAGAATGGAATGTGAGAAAGTGGAAGAAAGAGATAGACAGTGCAGTGAAAGGTGACGGTCTGAGGAGGTGGAAGCATGTGATGGAGCGAAAGACTACTTTGGAATGGTACAGGGAAAAGGAAGCCCCGCAGTGTGTCAGCTGGTATGATGGAAGCCTGGGTGGTGATCTTCTCTTCCAAGCTCGAGCGCAGTGTATGAATGTGAATGCAAGAAACTACAGGTGGTCTGAGTCCCGCAGCAAAGTGTGTCAGATGTGTGACAGGGGTGTGGATGAAACTGTCGTGCATGTGATACTGGTGTGCGGGAGGTACCGGAGAGAAAGGACGGAGATGATGAGGGTGGCACTGAGTGAGATGGGCTGGGATGTGAATGGGAGGATTGCAAGGACAGAGAGGGAATGGATGTTGCTGCTGCTGGGACTGAGTGATGAAGCAAATGATAGAATTATAGAAGCCATGAAGAGTTTTCTGGAAAAGATGTGGTGTGCAAGAAATAGGGAATTGGAAGATTTGTAATGGATACTGCTTGTGTTGTTTTATTTTTACAGGGTGTGCCGATACGAAGGCCTGGCTCTCCAACGGGTCACCTGTACAGCAAGAGCAAGAGCAAGAGCTCTCTAGACTCTGTTAAGGTTGGGTGTTACTGACATTGCTCTGACTCTAGTGAGTGGACTTTCCTCATCAGACTTGTGATGCAGACCACCTCAGATCTCAACAACATGGAGAAGGACACCTTTGAGGCGTACGTATTTATATATTGGTATCCATTTCGATTCAGTTGGTAAATTAAAGATAACTTTCAAGGTGGGTGCTGACCGCATGCCGCGTGACGCCGTGCTGTGGCGTGGGTTGGTTAAGAATGGGCTGTGCTGTGTTGAGGGTTCACGCACCTGGTTAGTCACCCCAGTTCCTTAGAGTTAAGTTTTTTGAGGACAGAAAGGGCGGGTAAGGGGCAGCTCGGAACGAAACTCGGTTGTCTGTATAGGGCCCCACAATTTTTTTTTTTTTTTGGGGGGGGCCTCACTTCTTGCTACGGCCCTGCCCTTCACACACCTGCCATGACCCTCTGTACGCCCCACACACCTGTCACAACCCTCTTTACCCTCCCTTTGGTACATTCAGACCTAGGGTTGGTGCATTCGGGCAGTGGTGCATTAAGAGTATGAACCTACTCAACTCTACATAGTCTGTCGTGTCTGAAATACTGTATTCTGCATATGGGTACAGAATGGCGGGCCCTATTAAATGTCAGCAGTGTATTAAGGGGCAAGAATTTTCCTCAAATTGGGTAGCGTGTGATGTCTGTGAGAAATGGTCGCCTAAGAAGTGTCTGTTTCTTCATAGTGTACAGGATGGGGATCTAAAGAAGGTGGATTGGATGTGTAAACCATGTAGGAAGAAGGTGATGGACTGCTACAATGAGTCTGAGAGCATGAAGAGTGTGATTAGCAAGCTGACGGAGGGAAATCAGCAGTTAAAGCTTGAGAACCGTGCACTTACAGAAAAGTTGGAGGAGGGTGGAGTAATGCCAGAGATCAGTGAGTGCATGTCAAGGTTAGTGGTCAATTCAGAGAGCTTACACCAGAAAATTCATGAAGTTAAAGATGAAATAGTCAGCGCAGTTGTAAATGTAGTCACTGTTGAGGGTTCAGGTGCTGAAGTTGTGTTAGATAAAAAGAAAAATGTGCTGGTTGACACGGAAGAGGAGATTATTAACACTATGGTTAATTTGCACTTTGATAAAGGTCAGAAAAGTGATACATATGCTGCTGCAGAAAAGAAAAAGAATGTGCTAATTGTAAAGTCACTTGATTCACATAATAATGCTGTCAGTAGAAAGAATGAGCTGGTTAAAGTCCTGAAAGATGTACCAGTGGTCAACACGAAGTTTACGGGAGGAGGTAATGTTGTGATGGACTTTGCAAACGAGCAAGAGGGGAAAAGGGCAGCTAATAAGATAAGTAGTGTATTGAGGAATGTCGAAACTAGGATGACTAAGAAGTTTGCTCCCAAGATAATGATTTGTAATGTGTCCATGGAAGAGTGTAAAGATGATGATGATGAATATTTAATTGCTAAGAACAGCTATCTTCAGTCAGTTGAAGGTGTCCATGACGAGATTGAATTGATTTTCACTAAGCCTGCACATGGTAATACTAGTCATTTCATTCTAAGGTGCACCCCAGAAATAATAGAGCTCATTCACAGGCATGTTGATGTGTGCTTGCAGTGGGCCAGGTATAATGTTAGGGATAGGTATCATGTATTTAATTGCTATTTTTGTCAAAGGTATAGACATACTGAGCATAACTGTAATTTTAAGAAAAATGGTGATGCTGTTGTGTGTGCCAAGTGTGCTGGTAATCATTTGACTAGGGAGAGTTCCAGTAATTCGTATAAGTGTATTAATTGTGTGCGACTATCAATGCCAGAAACAGACCATAAGGTTAACAGCAGGCAATGTAAAACTTTAGAAATTGAGCTAAACAGGCTGAGGGATATGACTGATCATGGATACTAGGAGAAATGGTAATATTCAATGTGGGTTTGTTAATATTCAGTCAGTAAGGAATAAGACTGTTGAACTACGAGAATTAATCGCTGAAAAGTCATATGATGTTTTGGGTATTGCGGAAACATGGTTAAATGAATCCGACAAATCTGAAATTGTGGAAATGACACTACTCACACATTCATGCACACTTCAAGAGGTACTAGAAGGGGAGGTGGAGTAGGAATAGTTATTAATACTAATTAATTTTCTCAATTAAGAAAATTGCCTCCACCATATTAACTTTTGTTGTCATTTATCGACCACCAAATACAAATTGTCAGCTGTTTTTTGAGGAATTTACTGAATATCTGGAGGGCTGTGATCATTCACATGGTAAAATGTTTATTTCTGGGGATTTAAATATTTGGATGGATGATGTACATGATCAGTGTAGGAGTGATTTTATTGCTGTTAGATTCTTTATATTGTATAAATAAAGTAAACGATGTAACCTCTCGCTCTGGCTACATGCTTGACCTTGTGCTTTGTGATCCCATGGGTGTTAGCGTCAATAAGTTAGATATTGAGCCAGATTTTACTATATCTCCTTATCATAAGTTATTTACATATACTGTGGATGGAGTAGAGACTTGAAAACGAAGAAAACTATCACTTTTAGACTTAAGAGTAGCTATGACCCTAAAGCATTAGTTGATAATGTACTGAACAAATTAACAACTGAAATCCAGAAAAGTTGTCCCCATGAGCACAGCAACAATGTGACAATGGATGGTTGTCTAGTTTGTCTGGTTCACCTTTATAATACTGTACTACAGACTGAATATAACAACATGTGTCCAGTAGTCACTAAAGACATTAAAGTGAGGGAAAACACACCCTGGTTCAATACCGAGATTAAGAATGCCATCAAAACTAGAAAACTTAAGGAAAAGAGGTGGCGTAGTTTGCGTACGGAAGATTCCCGCAGTGGTTATGTTAGTGCTTGGAATACTGTGAATAGATTAATTAGACAAAGAAAGTGTACTTATTATAGAGAGAAGATTATTGAAGCTGGTTCAGACATTAAACGGCTGTATTCAATCTTAAACACGCTAACGGGTAATAGGAGCAACACTAGAAGGCTTCCAGATGGCTATACTGATGCTGATCTAGCTAATAGATTTATAAACTTCTTCGATGAAAAGATTAAAAAAATTGTTGGTAACTTTCAGGGAGGCTTGGTGATGAAATCAAATTATTTGCCTGATATCCCCTATGTTGGCTTGTCATCTTTTCATGATATTAGTATTGAGAAGTTACGTGACTTAATGAAACCTATTAAGGTAACGTACTGTGTGAACGATCCGATGCCCCTATCTGATATAGCTAGTGAGGGAGGCTTCTATGAGCTCTTAAAATTTATTTTATGCATTATAAATTCAAGTATCCAGCAGTGTGTTTTTCCTCAGAAAGAAAAGCTGGGAAGTGTCAGACCCACCTTGAAAAGTTAACTTGATCATATACTTGATATCTATATCATATACTTGATATCTATATCATATACTTGATATCTATATCATATACTTGATACCTATATCATATACTTGATATAGACCTGTCTCTAACCTTTCATTTTTGTCTAAGATAGTGGAGAATGTAATTTTAGTTCAATTTTTGGGATATTTATCAACTATCCATGCCTTACCTGATAAGCAGTCTGCCTATAGGAAGTTATATTCTACATAATCTGCTCTGTGTAGTGTAACAAATGATGTTATTGCATGGTTGGATCAGGGAAAGTTTGGTGTACTAATATTACTAATATTACTTTCCATGCAAAATACTTCTTTGTCTTGGCTCTAGTGGCTCTCGCATTCATTCATGGTGGCTTTTTATTTCTGTCTTGTCCTGCTTTTGCCACTGCTATACATTTTTCATAGAATTTATGCATTTTACTTTTATATTTCTCTTACATTTCATCCAATAACCCTCCATCAAGCTCCTGTCTCCAGTCTGTTTCATTTATCAAATTTGTATTTTTTTCACAATCTCCCTTTTTGAAAAATATTATTATTATTATTATTATTATTATTATTATTATTATTATTATATGAATCAATGAAGGTGACCTGCCGGAAAGCACAAATGATATAAGCCAAAAGGCCCAGCGGGCGACACTTCACCGATATCGGAAAATACAGAATGAAGGAGAAAGCAAAGAAAACGAAGATGGAGAAAAATCTAGTAGGTAGCGAGCTAAGAGAGAAGAAACCCATTCACATGTTCTTTAAATGTTTCACAATTACTAGAATTAATAATCACATTAGTAAGTGTATCCCACAATTTGACGGTCGCTGGGATGAAACACCAGGAAAATTGTGATGTATTACATCGGGCAGGCAAGCGACGATGTAATGGTTGGTCGATATTAAACATAATTTTGAAAAAATGGGATAATTATCCCACCAGGCGACGATGCCGAAGATTAATCTCAAGATTCAGAAGAAGAAATTTAATCTGGTTGAACACTATCTAACAGCTTTAAGTGAGACTCAGCTGCAGAAATCCAAACGGAAATATAGTTTGGAAAACCAATGGGCTCATCGGTTGTCCCTTTTCTCATCACTGTAGCAAATATAGTCGCAATTTAATACAACATGGTCACTTTTACCCAATAGACTTTTCACTTTTTAAATTGCTCACATTTTCCTCTGAAGTGATTAGCAAATCAAGGGTGGAGCTCTGACTTCCTTCTAAATATTTAAGGGATATGTACATATTGAATAAGGAAACAGCCTCCAAGACATTCCAGAAATTTAAATGGAGTACTCATATCACTGCCTCTAACAGTATCATATCCAGCCAATTTATAGCTACCTGGAAAATTAAACCAGCTGTTACAAGGATATAATTATTATTTAGTTCACTGGCAAACTTTACTAGTTTCAGCATCTGTTCATCGTTTGGTTTTCTACTGCCTGTGCTTCTACATATTGTATATGTTATATTTATTGTATTATATTATTGTATATATGTATGTATATATTATATATCTGAAAGTGTTTTTATTAACACGTATAGTTTCAGAAAAGACATACCCTACCACATGTCATTATTTTCTCAGTGTATGTCAAGTTGACATGCAACTTTACTTGACTGGTTGCAGTGAAGCATAATACTGATAATTAAAATTCATCATCAGGTCCAACTGTACTACTGAGGAGTATGAGTTGGCCTGCAGACAGAGGTTTGCTGAGGACAACATCATGTATGAGTGACTCATCATCTACTTGAGGACCAGAAGGCATGCCTCTGGACTTAAGGGTGTTGAGCAGCGGAAAGTATTGCGATGGGCACGCCCCTTCCAGTGGGATGAGCAGGGTAAGTGATTGTTTTTGATTATCTGTTTGAAAGTCTGTTTGATGCTATCTGCAATAAACAGAGGCCAAGATTTTAAATTAATTAAAGTGGTTATGTGTTGAAGAATGTACACTTTTGCGGCAGTTTGTGTTCATGATTTTCTCTCATGAGCTTAATGATGATTTATTTTGATAATGTGATTAGTAGAGGAAAGGGAGAAGGGATTGATTTCATGGCCATGGCTGTAGTATAAGATATGCTATGGTATACTGATTAGAAATAAAGATATCCCACTTTTCATCCTTATGTACATAAGGACGTAGGAGTCTGCAAGAGGCCGGTAGGCCTATACAAGGCAGTTCCTTTGAGCCTAAGCTCCCGTGTATCTAACCCCACCTAGTATCGCTGTCCATTAATTTATCTAATATATTTTTGAATGTGACAATTGTATTGGCACTCACCACATGACTGCTAAGCCTATTCCACTCATCCACCACTCTGTTAGTAAACCAATTTTTGCCTATATCCCTGTTGAATCTGTACTTATCCAGTTTCAACCCATTACTTCGTGTCCTGCCCGTTTCTCTTACCAAAAAAACCTTATGAATATCCCCCTTATTAAAGCCCTTCATCCATTTATAAACCTCGATCATGTCTCCACGCACCCTTCGCCTTTCCAGAGAATGCAAGTTTAAATGTTTGAGTCTTTCCTCGTATGGAGAGTTCCTCAACCCCTGAATCATCTTAGTTATCCTCCTCTGCACCGATTCTAACATTTTGATATCCATTCTGTAGTAAGGTAGGAAAGAGATGGGTTGCTGCTTTATTGCCAGTGTCCCTACCCACTGCTTATTAGTGCTAAGGACCAGCTCATTGTCAGAGGTTGTGTCCCAACCACCTGAAGGAGTTAAATTTAATACAACTTTGAGTGACAGGCTCTCTCTAGCACAGGTGCAGGGTTCATGGAAGCAAAGATGAGTGTCAAAGCAAGTTGCAGCTGTGGTTTAAAATCTGTTGTCATTGTCGTGGAGTGGCCTTGTATGGAAGCTTCTCTTGCATTTCTCATACTGGGATTATTATGCATTTATAAACATATCAGAAGTTGTACAGAGTGGACCATGATGGGAAGCCTCGGCAGCTCGTGGTGAGGTCTTTTGAGGAGGTTGCTGCTGTGATCACAGCAGTCCCACTGCAGGGCATAGCGGCTGGGTTACCACTTGTCAGAATGTCTCCTCAGTTTACTATTGGCGAAACATGACCCAGGACATGAAACATTATGTATGTAAATATTGTTTATGTATTGCATGAAATACCTGATCACAAGTAGTGCATCTTTACAGAAAGTTGATACAATTAAAATGATTGTTAGCTAATTCAATACTCTCCAGAATTGTTTTGCTGAATCCTCAAGCAATTTTCTCACAGTTTTCACATTTGTTTTCTAGATTGAAACATGTAGTAAGTGCCAGCACTACACGCCAATGAAGACAAAGGCCCCAGAGATGCGTCCCATAAAGGTGAAGGAGCCGTTGGAACTTATTGGAGTCGACTTGGTCGGTGAGGATCAGATATGTGTAAAGTGTTACTGGGTGGTTTGGCTTGGGGTTTCTTTTAAAAATGGTACAAGTATTAGGTAAGCAAAAAAGTTAAGAAATCAAATGTACATATATTCCAACACACACACAGACACAGAATTCCTAACTCTTCGAATTTGTCTTCTCGCAAATTTATAATAGCACAAAGGAAAACTGTTAGTTCTTTTAACATTCATAAGGTTTTGTTGGTAAGAGAACTGGGTAGGACACGAAGTAATGGGTTTAAACTTGATAAATTCAGATTTAACAGGGACATAGGCAAAAATTCGTTTACTAACAGGGTTGTGGATGAGTGGAATAGGCTTAGCAGTCATGTGGTGAGTGCCAATACAATTGTCACATTCAAAAATAGATTAGATATATTCATGGACAGCGATATTAGGTGGGGTTAGATACACGGGAGCTTAGGCTAAAAGGAACTACCTTGTATAGGCCTACCGGCCTCCTGCAGATTCCAACGTTCTTATGTTCTTATTAGGCTCATATTTCTCATACACAAGGATACAACAAATGAGTGATTCAAAGTTAGATTTTGAAGCTGAAATCGCACTATCTCTGTTCAAGCTTAAATTTACATGATCCTTTCAAAAACTTATCCCTTGCATAATTGTAGAACTCCCTTGCACACACATATATGCATGCATATCTATATACATGCTTTTGTCCATGTATAGTTACTGTTGTAGGTCACGAGACAGGTCAGATACCATTTTGATGTCTTGTGGGCCTTTTCTGGGTTGTGCTTTTGGAATGCCTGGTTTTGGTTGCAACTCTCATCTATATCTCTATATATAGGCTGTTCTTCTCCGCCTGATGCTAAACTCCTATAACATTCCAAGTGGAGCCTTCACATTGTATGAAACCTGTTTTCTTACAAAGTCTCACCAATTTAATCAATCTCTCAGGAACCATCTGCCTTTTTTTAACTGTCAAATGCCTTGCTTAAAACTTTGTACATATGTGAGCTACCTCAAATGCCAGCCATCTTACTCTTTTGGGTTTACTTTATGATAATTGTAAATATGAAAAGAACAATGCTTTATAATGCATGGTAGTTAGCTCTCATTGTTGTTCATGGAACACAATAATTCTCTCTCTCTCTCTCTTTTCTGGGTTATAATGCACTTTCTCTTTGCCTGTATAATTTGATCTAGCATGGGTGATTTATCTAGCTTTACCTAGTGTCTGCACAAGCTGATGTAATTGGTTATGTTGGGTTTTGATGGCTTTGCATGATGTATGTGTTGCTTCCTGATTTATTAAAATATCCAGGTACAATGGCTGTTAGTGATGAAGTCTAGAGGTACATTTGCACGTTTGTCGACTTCAACACAAAGTTTGTCGACTACTTCACACTTAGAGATCAGACAGCTTATGGGTGTCCAGGTGCATACGCTCCTTTATCCACAGGTAAATTTTATCATTAGTTTCCGCACTTGGATGAAATATTTACTGCCATGTCATCACTACTTATGAATGTAATTTCAAATAGTCAGTTTGGATGCTAAACAATCCATCTTAAAAAGGTATCCTGATGTCAAGATTAATTTAGTTTTCATTGTTTTCCTTTGAAGTTTACCTCATCATCACTGTGACTGATTTTTGCCTTCAAAAAATATGCAAACATTCAACAATCTGATGTAATAAACAAAACATATTCATCATTGGTAGAATCATTTAAAAGAAAATTCTGTCATACAATCCATCCACGATATTTTCCCTATTTTGAAAATTAGTGAAACGGAATGAGTCCAAGCTGATGAGTTTGCTACTGGTAATCATTATTTATTTAATCATGTATTACCACAGTTGTTTTGAGGTTGCAGCATGTTTTGTCATCAATGCATGTAAAAGTCCGTGCAGTCGTACCACTCCATATATTTCTCTCTGTTTGTTGCTTCTCACAACTGTTTTATTTCATCAATTGTATTTCAATTAAAAGCTCACTTTAGTTCTTGTATAAAAGTTCTTTGCCTTGCCATATTGTTTGAACTAATTATGAAATTTTATCATAACCATCAATTGATTATGTTTAGGCATAATATAAGAATGTGATACAAAAGATGCAGATTTTTTTTCATGTGTAATGACATCTGCTTTCCTTAGGTGGGGCAAGCCTGCAAGGATCCTGACTGATCACGGACGTGAGTTTTGTTCCTCGGTAAGTCTTTATGTTACTGTTATTTCTGTTGTAATTCATGGAATGGTCATCAGGATGTAATGTTATATTCAGGTATGCCTGAGAGGTGCATTATTACCAATACAGTTGTCAGAGGAGGACATTTACATCATCTAATGCTTCGTTAGCTCTAAGATGCTGAACAAACCTCAGGTATTATTAACACTGCAAACAAATGATACTATTATAACACCTGTTGTATTACTGCTGCTACTTTGACCTCTTCATTCCCCACAGATCAACGACGAACTCTGCAAGTTCTACGGGATCCGGAGGAGTATCACGTCTGCCTACCATCCGCAGACTAATGGACTGGCAGAGAATTAACCAGACTCTGGAGACCAGGCTTTCCAAGCTCTGCAACGCGACCAAGACCGACTGGCCAAACTTCCTGGATGAAGTCGCCTATAGCATCCGTACCCAAAAGCAGCGGACCACCGGGTTCACACCTTTCCGGTTGATGTTTGCTCGTGAGCACCGGCCACTTCACCAGGTAACCACCAGTGTTTGAATTAATATAAGAAATCAACTCCTATTGGTTCCATTAAAATATGAAGCTTTCAATCACAAACCAAAAAAATATGAAGAGTTGTTCTTGTGCCTAATGACCGTAATTTCAGTTCAATTGAAAAAAATATTTTTAGGAAGAAATTACATTTGCTCCTGAGGCTTCTGCACAACCAGAGGGAAGGAGTACCACACCAGAAGTAAGTAGAAAGTAGATTCATATGTAATGTGCAAATTCTGGAAGAAAAGTGTATATCTCACAAGAATTGAAGAATATGTCTAGTGCCTCTCAAGTAATCTTCTTTTGCAGTTTCTTTTTGTTACAGTTCTTTGAAGAACTTGTTGAACTGCCCTCTTCCGAGGACATTACGGAGTGTGTCAAAGAGCAGGACCAGAGGCGTGAAGAACTGCACTCCAAGGTCTGGCTAAGGACGTCATGTGTTATATTTCCTGATGCTAATGTTCTTAAGTCTGGCAGTAGTACCGAAGAAAAATACCATAACTTTTACATTGATGCTATAATTTATGTTTCAGCATAGTACATTCATTGCCAGATTGACTCTCTGCTTTAGCCCGACTTTATTCGGTCTCCAAACTATTTCAATGTAATGACTGCAGATATATGGCCAGATTAAACACTCGACGTTTATTCCAATTCAAGTCCTGCTACATAGGATCATTCTTTCATCCATATTGTACCATACATTACAAGCATCTTTTGCACAAGGAAATTTATATGTCAGTACAATTAATCCAGTCATCATAGTGCTATCAATGCTTATGCTTTTACTTTTATTATGCAGCGGGAACAGAGAGTTGAAGCAGCCCAAGAAAAGCAGAAGGCTGAGTACAGGAACAGGAAAGCAAGAGGAGTGAAGACCTTCAGCTTCTCTGTAGGGATGAAGGTTCTTAAAAGAAACCTTCGCAATGAGACTCGGAAGGGTGGGATAATGGAGCAGAAGTGGACTGGTCCATACAAGTGAGTACTGATGTTAAAGGAATTGTATTTTTGTGTGTGCTCCATTTTTGTCATTTAGGTTTCTGTAACCTACTGACACTCAGCAGAGTCCTTGACATCGACTCCTCAAACCGTGTGGCACTTGAGGCTGTGAGCAATGGGAAGAAGCTCAAGAGCCGTACTCCATACAACAACCTGAGGCCATTCCTCCAGAGCCAGTTGCACTGTGACAGGTGTGTACAGCTATTACCAGCTGTGCGGTTGTGATGTGGTGTTCCTTTCTTATATTTAACTATATGTTCATACTTCATGTGCTTATTATGCTTTACTTTGATAAGTAAGTAATTTTCATTGCATATGGTTTGAGCTGTCAACTTGTTGCAATTTATGGCTGTGTTTGCATGTAATGTTAAGCATTTTTGTAACAAGTGTAGAAAAATCTTGAACATGTAATGATAGCAGGTAATTATCATAGTGTTGTGTTTCACTAACCTGCATATAGCTTGTACTGAGGTGTAATTACAGTAATCACTCATAGGTATTTTTTTCCCAGCCCATCAATATGTAATTGAAAATCATTCATATCTTACTCTCTTGTCAGGAGGGTTCAGGGTAGAAGAGGAAGGTAGGCTTTATCTATAAATTAGAATTTTTCATGAACCATCTTTCAGACACTTATTGGACCACAGAGATAGACTGCAGCCCTCCAGCATTCAGGGACCTGTGCAGCCATCACCTGACACCTCACAGTAAGGAGTCACTTACAGAACTATATTATTTTTTTTCTGACTCAGAAATTTCTTGTGTGAAGTTTCTGAGCTTGAATGAAACTAAGGGAAACAAACAAGCAAACCAGTGAGGGTGATATAGTTTAAACTTTTTGACATACTTGATACTAGGAATTGTTTCCCGGAATCCCGGACAATTTTCAAGGTTTAATAATCCTTGGATATTTTTGCACATCCATCCCAGGAAATCCTGGAATGAAATTAAGTACAAAAATAGGGGCAAATTTGACTGCAGGATGGTTGTGGACTTGTGGTTCTATTTATATTCATATACAGGGTGTCCTGTGAGGAATGTTTTGTGTGTGTGTGTGTGTGTGAAGGAAGGATTTACTGTTTAGGTATTCTCTTGAGTATTATAAAGCAGCCATGGCACTCCCGTTACCCGTAACAGAGCTCGTATAATGAACACCATGTTTGCATATTCCACGTTGCTGTATGTATACGGCATTGAAATGAGCGTAACAACTTAACAAAATTACAAAAAAAAGTAGCACACTTTCCCTCCTCGCGTGAGTGGCCGACCAGTGATGGTTGACAGTAAACTGTCTGTTTGTCTGTCTGTCTGCCTGCCCACACAACTGAACAGTGTTGTCATAGTTCCCAATGTTTTAGCTACTGATTATTTTTACTACATTTCCTGTCATTAAGTTCTCTTTTCATTGCACTGAGTATAAATGGAAACACCATCATCATCTTTCATCGACGCCTGCTCCTGGGAGCTCCCACAAAAGGATGGCCATGGCAGAAGAGCTTCCAACTTTCTCTATCCAGACCCTATCCTTGCCTGCTCAAAGTTCCCCACTGATTTTCACCCTCTCCCTCACATAATCTTGCATCCTATCTCTCCATTTCACTGGAGGTCGTCCTCTAGCATTCCCTCCTTCTATCTCACTCACATACACCCTTCTGTTCATCTTACTCTACTCCATTCGCTCCATGTGGCCAAACCACTTTAAAGTCTGTCATTTCATTTGTTCCACCACTCCACACTTCTTCCCTTCACCCCTGTGACACATTCCAAAACGCTCACACACACTTTCATATCTCATTCCATCCATTCTACTCACACCACAAGCACTCCTCAAATAACTCATTTCCACTGCCTGCACTCTAGACCTCTGACTTTCATTCCAGGCCCACGTTTCACTTGCATATGTGAGGGTTGGTACTATTATTGTATTTCTCAAATCCCTCTTTACCTCCATGCTCACACTTCTGCCATTCGTGATTCGTCCCAAAGACCCTATTACCCTTCTTCCTTGCAATGCCCTTTCTCTTATCTCTCCCTTCATACCACCATGCTTACACATAACTGATCCAAGGTACTTAAACTCGTTGACCTTCTCCATTTCTTCACCATTCAAAATTATTTTGCATTCCTTTTCACATTCAATTCCCATTCTATATGGGGATACAAAATCGACAACCCCACTTCTACTTCGTTCACAAACCATCTGACTAACATTGATAAATTTCGCTCAAATGAAAGCACTTCTTCCAAAAGCAACAATGCAGTCTTTCCCCCCTTCCTTGTAGTTTCCTGTTAATTTCATTTAAATGTGAAGTGATTCCCAGATAATTTGGACATTTTTAATTAGATGGCAGGGGCCCCACGGGTCTCTTGAAAGAGCTGCATGCGGCTCCGGAGCCGCAGGTTGCCGATCGTTGCTCTAGGTGGCAGGGACTTCCCACAAGCACCGTCAGGAACCGTGACAGGCTCCAAGGTGGCGATCAGAGAGGACCTTGTGGGAATTTCCGGAGACAGGCGGACGTCAGAGTGAGGCAGGCCGGGGCAAACTGTTTTTACCGATACATTATTTTTGTCTTTCATTTGACCACACCCCCACCCACCACAGAGCCCAAGAAGGGAAGGCTGGATATTGGGGCCAGACCGCACCCAACAGCCCCAGGGGTTGTAGGTGATTTAGTGAGTGTTCTAAGCGCTAATTGGTTCACGGATAGAGGAAGGTAATATCCGTCAGGGTTATTTTATTCACAAAAAATCACAGGTCATAGGGATTGACGAGACACACAGAAGACGTGTTTGAGTGTATTTGTGTTTATGTGGAGGTTGTGTAGTTTGAATGACATGGAAGTGTTGGTGTAAATGTAGAACAATATGTAGAAGAGAACTGTAGCAAGACGAGGACAGACAGTGGACGATAAACACGTAGTAATAAATAAACAATTAAGACGCAACACGGACATCAAAGAGAAGAGACAGCGACAGGAACACCAGGAATAATGAAAACACTAAATTTGCGCTCCCGGGCCACGTTCTCTGAAGAGTCACCGAGAGAGCGTGTGTCCATTTGCAGGGGTGACTATGGCTGCTACAGTACTCCCCTCCCAATGACTTCAAAGAACGAACAATATATTCCTGGTACGGGGGTGTTGTGGCACGGGCGGTGTTGTTTTGGTGACGGAGAGCTGGGGCGACAGGTCCGAGGCCAACAAGTATGCCGCGTCCTGAGAACCATGATTTTCGATCGTGACAATCTTTCTGGTCCGTCTCAGGACGCGGTAGGGTCCTTGGTAGGGCTGGTACAGGGGCCGCCGGACGGCATCCACGCGCAGGAAGACGTGGGTGCAAGTGGCGAGGTCCTGGCTGACGAAGGTCTTCTTCGGGGAAGAGCGAGGCTGCACAGGCTGAAGGCTCCTCATGGCACCTTTGAGGCGGGGGGCGAAGTCCTGGATGCCGCAGGTGTCGTAAACTAGTTCAGCCGAGGAGTGGTGCAAGTCTTCCTTCAGGGAGGACCTGATGCCGAGGAGGACAAAGGTTAGAGCCAGGAACCAGTTGTCGCGGTCCGAGGTGAGGCTGAGAGGGACGTCGAACTAGTTGCCGCGATCCGAGGTGAGGCTGAGAGGGACGCCGAACCTGGAGACCCAAGTAGCGATGAAGGTGTGGGCGACGGCGTCCGTAGTGATGTCATCGATGGGGGCGGCCTCGGGCCAGCGTGTGAACTGATCCACGCAAGTGATGATGTAGCGGTGGCCTGCGGAGGGTGGCAGGGGACCGACAAGGTGTATGTGGACGTGGTCGAACCTCTCCGTGACGGGCGTGAAGGTGCCGGGTGGAGAGTGAGTGTGTCACGTCACCTTGGAGGCTTGGCAGTCGGTGCAGGTTTTAGTCCACAGTCTGACATCTTTGTTAAATCCCTCCCAAGTGAAGCCGGACCTCATCAGGCGCTGCGAGGCTAGGATGCCAGATCCAGATGGCAGGGGGAGAGAGGTCGTGGATCTGACGGAAGGCCTGGTAGCGGTGTCGCTGTTGCAGGTAAGGACGGACGTTGGCCGTGGAGACGTCAGCGTAGAGTGACATTGGTGCCTGGGAGTGTGATTTTCTTCATTTGAAGCGCCGGGTTGTCTAGAAGCTTCTCCAGCTCTGCGTCACCGGACTGATCGGCGGCTATGGCGGCGTAATCAAGTGAAGAGGACATCACAGCGGTAATGTTGCGGGAGAAGGCGTCAGTTGGAGCGTTGTCTGCACCTTTGATGTACTAGATGTCGATGGTGAACTGCGAGATGTAGTCCATGTGGCGAAGTTGACGTGGTGTTGGAGTCTTTGTTCCTCAGGAAGGTAGTGTTGAGGGGCTTGTGGTCGGTGAACACGTGGAAACGACGGCCTCCAATGAAGTAGCGGAAACGCTTGACAGCCTTGAAGATGGCGAGAAGTTCCCGGTCGTAAGCGCTGTACTTGGCTTCAGACTTGGTGAGCTTACGGGAGAAAAAGGCAATCGGCTTCCAGGCGTTGTCGACGAACTGTTGTAGGACAGCACCTGTCCCAGTGTCGGAGGCGTCTGCTGCTATGGTGATCTCCGCGTTATGGGCTGGGAACGACAGCATGACTGTGTCGCTGAGGGCCTTCTTAGCAGCGAGGAAAGCGGCGTCAGCGTCCGGAGTCCAGACGAGAGTAACAGACTCTCTTTTAACGTGGGACTTCGCAGATATCGATTTTTGAAAAGTTGGATAATATTGACAAAAGCTTCATGTAAAGCACGACGAAGTGCACCCATATGCGGCGGGGGTCCAGCCGGTGTTGGGAGAAATGCCTCCTCACAGAAATAAGTCACATATATGGGGGTCGGGTCGAGGGGAGCGAGCCCCCCCCTCCCCCCTGTTAGCTGTCAGGTCGTAAAGTTCGGATGTAGTTGCTTAAATCTGCTCCCCTCCATTGTTCTCCTAGGCGGCCGCAAAAAACTCACAACTTTTCAGAAATTGTTAGCGGCTTTTCTAGCATTTTACGGCGCACATAAATAGGGTTCAAAATACGTAGAATAATGAGATCTAACCGATGAGAAGTGTAGGAAAGTAGAACTTTACCCTTATATTTTGGTAAATCTTCTGAAAAAAAAAATATATGGTAAATCTTCTGAAAAAAAAAATTATATATATATATATATATATATATATATATATATATATATATATATATATATATATATATATATATATATATATATATATATATATATATATATATATATATATTTATAATCAATCACCGCCAAGTGGCCTAAGACTACCCACATGTTGTCCTGTTATGTGTGTGTGTGTGTGTGTGTGTGTGTGTGTGTGTGTGTGTGTGTGTGTTAGCAGGAAGCTGATTCATATTTTTTGGACAAATAAGCAATTTTCCCATTCCTATTTCCCTAATTATATATAAATGTTGAGATTAATAAGTTTAAAGCAAAAGTCAACACTCACATGATAATGCATTGGATAGGCAGTGATTTCGTCCTCACTTTTCATCATTATTCTACTTACTGCTTACTGTCTCCATGCCTTTTCCATAAAAGGACTCTGTTTGAGCTGATCATTTTTTTTTCCCAGGCGCTATGGCATAGTTCTCATTATTATTATTATTATTATTATTATTATTATTATTATTATTATTATTATTATTATTATTATTTTCAGGTGCCTTTGCTGGACCTTCCTCATCTACAAATGTTGTTGATGATGACCTGTTTCCCTCGATGAGTACGACAATAATCGAGGTGTCAGAGGAGGTTAGAACACCTCTGGGTTCACCTCAAGAGAGTGGCCTCACAAGGTCACTTGGTTGAGAACTTTCATATTACTCCTTACCAGTTCATATTTGTGTAATTATATACATTATATGTGCCTTTTAATCAGCAGATGCATTTATTTTCACTTTTTCTAATATATGTCCTTTAGAAAAAGTCTTATAATCCAAGTGTTGTGAAACAATGACATTTTCCTTGATTTCTTTCAATAGTGAACCAACAGGAGAAGTGCCCCCATCATCGGCCTCATCCAGTGTCCGACGACCCAGTGCCCATAAACCCCAAAGGTCAACTTCCCTTCCTGCCAGTAGAAGTGGTAGTAGACCAGCAACTCCCACAGCAGCAGGTACCTACTCATTCTTTATATACCTTTTTTTTTTCAATAGAAATAGAAAGTCATTACTTTCAAACATAAGTTGAAGTGTAATTCAAACATCAAGCAAATACTGTAGTTATTTACCTAGCTGTCAAATAACTGCCTACTTAGTTGTTCACCAAGCCTTGCTCATCTGCAGATAGTAAACTCCAGTGATCTTGCATAGCTTCTTATATATTGAATGCCATTGCTGTTCAATCATCATTGCTTCTGCTGGAATACTAAATGGCATTACTATTCATCAGAACATGCTCGTCAAATAGCAGATGTATCCTAATGAATTGCATATTCATCAGGTCACGAGTTACAACTGGTTCCTGAGTTCCTTACTACCCAAAAGGAAATTCGAGGTCTGCTGAAGGACCTGGTGGAGGAGCAACGGACGAATGGAAACCATCTACGGGATATCGCCCGAGGTTTTACTGAAATGGGGAATTTAGGCAACCATGTACTGGATATTGGCCAAAGTCTTAGGGAAATAGGCGAGACACTGATGGCCATAACGGGGACTATCAGTTCAAGAAAGTAGTTTTTTTTTTTTAAGTTATTATTTTCATAAATTAAGATTTGAATATTTCTATATAAGAATATTTTATATAATCATTTTCATTATTAACTTTAAGATCTTTGATGGTGTTTGTCAAGCCAATGCATACCACAGAGGGGGGATATCCAGCACGACAGGAATCATTCCATATTTTTTTTCTTAGTGCATTATGATATGCCACTATAAAAAAAATTCAGAGAGAACCATCATACACTGAACTTTAATTTTTGCCAAGTTGTGTTATATTTTATATTTTTTAAATTCAGCACGTCATGTTTTCTATCTTGCCTGTATAATGTTCATGAACAGGACGTTACCTGCCTTGCGTATAGTCCTAACATCATTTACAGATGCCGGACCACAGGTATCATCATCTTCAGTGTAGGACGGTTCTTTCCTGGCCATTTTCTAGTGGAACATCATGATGCATAAAGAGATAAAAAATATCAAAAACATATTTTGCATCTTCAATGACATAGTTTCCAACCGTGTAATTCAGGTAACATTTTTTTTTACTAAAAACAGCTTTACATATGCAATTCACAAACAGTGTGCCTAAAAAGGTATGATTAACCCAGTAGCAGCGACGGACCAAATGTGTGCCATGATTTAAACCCCCCAAAATAGATGATACATAAACTGATCACAAATGCTTCGATATATATTATGAAATGGTTTGTGTGAGTGATGATTTTTTTCTCAATTTTTTTTCTTGCTTAGAAGTACCATTAAGAAACATGATCCCCGCTGCTACCGGGTTAAACTAAACCTCATGGGACTGACATTCCTTTCCTGCTGGATATCCCCATTCTGCAGTATGTATTTTGATCTCATTTATAGTTCCTTAGTTTCTAATTATTTTTTTATAATATTACAATAAGTTTATTATTATTGGTTTAAGTGTAATAGTTTTTGTCATTCAATATTTTTTATACATGTGAGGATTGCTCAATATATTTTTGCCGTAACTTAAAATATTCTTATTCCTTGAATATTGGTTTGCGTGTCAGGGATCAATTGTGAGGCCTGACGGTTAAGGGGCTGGCAGAACAACTTTTAAGGGGGTGACCAGAAGACAAACTGCATTAACATGCTCACAGGGCCCGAAACACAAGCACACAAGGGAAAATCACAGAGACTTGTACACTATGTACATTTTAATTAGTCTAAAATACAGAACATTGTCACATGTTTAACTTACTTTGAGTAAGGTCTCAAAAGAGAAAATACTTGCAAATATTTTAATACATTCATCTCTCTCTCTCTCTCTCTCTCTCTCTCTCTCTCTCTCTCTCTCTCTCTCTCTCTCTCTCACACACACACACACCAACACACCGATAAATACTGGTACAGTGCCTAAGGAGTGGCGGAGGGCCAAAGTGGTCCCTATATACAAAAGTGGAAGAAAGGAAGAACCCCTGAACTACAGACCCGTGTAATTGACCAGTGTACTATGTAAAATATGTGAAAAGTGATAAAGAAACAATAGACGAGATTTCTAGAAGAGCATAATTTAATAACAAGTAAACAGTATGGATTCCAGAAAAGGGGACTCATGTGTGACAAACTTACTGAGCTCTTACTCAAGAGTGACCGATAAAATACACACCTCACCATTTCACCCAAAGAAATTAGCAATTATTGCTTCACGTACTGCTCTTCCAGCTCCTCGGCCAGCAGCTGCTTCAAGAACAGCAGCAGAAGCATCCTGCTCTTCCTCATCCTCTTCAAGCTAAGGAGGAAATAAGATCTTAAAACCACTTACAAAGTACTATATTACTCTTGCTCTGCTGAATGTGTCTGCTGATACACTGTTGCATTTTTACATCTACTGTATTAATAGCAATTGCACTGCTGCAGCCATAAATCTGAATGATTGTAACTTTCAAAGTTAAGTTGCTATGTTCTCAACAAAGTTTATCCAACAGGAAGCACATGAAAGAATGGCTGAAAGCTAACTTTCCACCTAACAGAAATATAAATTTGCACCTGCTGGGGAAGTGGAATACCCCGCTGGACACAACGGTTGTGCAGCAGTAAACAAGAGGTGATGATGTTGAGGAACTTCATGGGAGCATACTGCAAGGCACCCCCAGATTTGTGAAGGCACCTGTAAATAGTATTAGTTGTCAAAATTACCGAGTCAAAGACAATTGAAATACAAATCTTCCAAGCACTCCCGTCGTGTCTTTTTTTGTTTACATCTTCGCCTATGGCATACGGGTAGAGTAAGAGGTAATGGTGACAGTGACGGGACCAAAATAATTCGCAAGCATGATCAAGAATTTGCGGTGCCAAAAAAATGACGTTCGAAAAAATTTTTAGAATCGTCGAATTTCCTGCCGGTACCGTGCGCGGCCAGTCAGCCGGGCGGCCAGCGTCAGCCGGGCGGCCAGCCAGCCGCAAGCGGGCAGCCAGCCGCCGAGGGGACCTCTCCCACTACTCCCGAACCGGGGAGGTCACAACCTACCCAAAAGTGACCATTCCCAATTTCAATTTCAATCCCCCACCCCAATCTTCACCCACCCCTGCTGCAACACCCACCACCTTCCACGCCACATCGTGTCTCCCCCGAGGCTCTGAGCGTCACCCCCTCCTGCCGGGATTGGTTAGCGTCCTTCGCGCCGTGCGCCGGGGCGTCGCCCCGGCGCCGGGGATCGGTTAGCGCGGAGCGGTGACAGTTCGGGGGATCGGTTAGGCGTCCTTTCGCGCCGTGCCGGGGCGTCACCCTCTGCATGGGGGATCGGTCCTTCGCACCGTGCCGGGCGTCACCTCCTGCCGGGGGATCGGTCCCCGCGCCGTGCCGGGGATCGGCTAGGGGCGTCCTTTCTGCACCGTGCCGGGCGTCACCTCCTGCCGGGGGATCGGTCCTTTCGCACTTCACCGATGCCGGGCTTTCACCTCCTGCCGGGGATCGGTTAGCGCGAGCGGTGACTTGTTGGGTGGAGGCCTGTGGCTACTTTCTTTCCCTTCCCTCTCCCCCTCCCGCTATCGATTAGTTTGTCCAGATTGCCAGCATGTGCATGTGCGTGTCCCCTCGCATGCCCCACCCCTCGCGAGCGGTGACTTGATGGTCAGTCTGAGGGTACTACTACCCTCCCCACCTGCTATTGATTTTTCAGTTTGCCAGCACGCGTGTGTGTATGCGTGTGTGTGTGTGTGTGTGCGTGTACTGTTGATTTTCATATTGACTGGAGTTATATCGATTGTCTTTTCAGTGAGGGGTAGAACGGGAAAAGTAGATTTTATACATTTTATTGAAATATAGTGAAAAATGGTATGACAAGTTATTATATTACCCTAATCTAGTCTATTTTATTTGTTCTTTCATCCAGGCTAATTTGTTCTTCTTAATCCAGACTAAATACATGCTATGCCTACTAGCTCTATTTTATTTGTCTTTTTCCAATCCAAATAACGGTTCTTCTGTTCAGACCAAATACATACTGCTTCACTAGTCTTATTTTATTGTCTTTCAATCCAGGCTAATTTGTTCTTGCTTAATCCAGACTAAATACATGCTAAGCCTAAAAACTAAAAAAACACACAATCGCCAAAAAAAAAAGACATTACAAACTCACACCGTACAGGCTCAAAGAAATACAATGGAAACCCACCCATCCTACCCTTTTTTTCCCTCCCCCAAAATAAATCCTAATTGAAAGAGACAGATTACAAACTTATGTCGTACATGCCAAAAGACAGCCCATACAAGGATGACAACACGAGTACATAGACAAATGAAGAAAAATACACAACACAAGTACATACATTAAAATAATACACACAGAGCGAGTACCGGTTAGGGCGTCCTTTCAGACTGTGCCGGGCGTCACCTCCTGCCGGGTGGACTTAAGACTCGAGTTTTGGAGCACGACATGTGTGTTTAAGGGAAAAAAAAACAACTGGTGTGCATGCGGCTTGGTCCCCTACGCCTTGTCCGGCGTGCCCACGCCACCATGTCTCCCCTCCCCTCTATACCCACCCTTATGTGAGCGTCGGCTTGTTAAGGAGACCTGTGGTTACCATTCCCCACCTCCTCCTTGGGCGGAGGCCTGTGGCTACCATTCCCTACCTCCTCCACCCAGGGAAATTTATTGAAGAAAAGTTGCTCATTTTATCACGAATGAGTCTGTGAAAAGTATAGTTTATAAACTTATAAGGAGAGAAAGAGAGAGAGGAGCGAGAACGGGGAAAAAAAAGTAGAACAGCGGAAGCAAGGCCTCGGCTTGGTGACCGAGTTATTTATTGCCTGAGCAGCCACCACCACGCCACGCCGTCTCTTTTCAGTCCATCTGCGACAATCGAAGGAAGGGAGACACGAGCGTGAGTAAAGTGGTGTATATGCGTAACCGTTTCGTCTATGAAAAAAAAAGAGTGTGGGGAACGCGCTTATCGGTGTGATTTGGCGGCGTATACCTCCGATCTCCCACGACCGTATTTTATATATGAAAATTGACGACAGTCAGTCAAACCGACCAAAAGGGTGTGCTGCGCTGAGCATCGCCCTCCTGCCGGGATCGGTTAATGGCGCTGTTCGCTCCGTGTTGGGGAGCCACCACTATCTTCACGCTATGCTGGCGCGTGCCTCCTCCAGCTACCATTGACGCCCCCCGGTGAAGCATGGGTATGTGTTTGGGCTAGCGTGAGGCTGCTTAGCCCCTGATCCTCGCGAACGGCGGCGGCGGCGGCGGCTGAGGTTTGAAAAGGGTGGGGAGACGTCCCGTGATTTGCGCATATTTTATATACACGCGCTTGAAAAAATCCGCATGAATTGTGTATATTTTATATAAATGAACTCAAAAAAATGGAAGATACCGGCGATAGTAAGGATAATTGTTTGAGTTTCAAAAAGAGATAAATGAGGAGGTAGATAAACCCATGGACATTATTAACAGCAGTGGCGAAGGAGAGAGGATATGGACGGTAATTGTTTGAGTTTGATGAAGAGATAGATAAACTCCAAGGCATTATTATCAACAGTGGAGGAGGAGGAGAAGGAGGAGGAGGAGGAGGAGGAGGAGGAGGAGGAGGAGGAGGAGGAGGAGGAGGAGGAGGAGGAGGAGGAGGAGGGGAGGAGGAGGATGGGAGGAGGACGGGGAGGAGGAGGAGGATGAGGAGGAGGAGGAGGAGGGAGAATGAGGATGAGGAGGAGGAGGAGGAGGAGGAGGAGATGGATGATGATGTTTGCTTGAGTTTCGATGAAAAGAGAAAGGAGGAGTTAGATAAATTGCTGACATTACTATCAGCAGCGGCGTGGAGAATGGGACGGAGAGGAGGAGGAAGAGAAGGAGGAGGAGGAAGAGGAGGAGGGCGAAGATTGTAGGACAATGCTATTAATGATGATGATGATGATGATGATGATGATGATGATGATGATGACAGGGGTTTGCGCATACCCCTGTCAGAGAAAGGGCGGAGGGGAAAAGAGGGCCTGTCCAGCGGCAAGCAAAGATGAGGTCAGCCAACAACGCGGGGTGGAAGTGGGTGTCCTGCTGCCAGCGAGGAAGAGGAAGGAGCGTTGGTGACGGCAATATTGATAGCGACACACCACCCGCTGATGAAGATAACGTTGAGACAGCGCGCAGAAGTCATCAGAAGGGAATACGCCTTTGATCGCGATTTACTTTATTTAGAGTTTAGTATACCTCCAGATGACGCTAGCGATCCACAGAGCTTTCTTAGAAACAACAGAGTAGAATTTATTCAAACATTACGTGATGAGATAGAAGCTATGGATCATCCTCCCCAAGTCAGGGCGTATGCTGAAATGCGAATCCAACTTGTGAGATTGGGCGAGGAAGAGGATATTAGTCCGTTTTATATGGTTTTTCCATCAGAGCTCATTACCCAGGGCGAGGTACCTGCGTTTTGTAGAAACGTAGTCCAGTACATGGCGGAACGCTTGGAAAGACATTTGAATGAAGTAGAAGGCCTGGTTTCATGATACTGAAATTGACATGTTTAAAGTAATCTAGGTAGAACAGGTCATCGAGCGGCGATAGGTATACACGTCAATAAACCATTGGGCTTCGGGAGCTCGCACTATTTTTAACCCTTCGGGCGAGGAGGGTTATTGTCTTGTGCAATGTCTCGCGGCTCACGCTCTTTGGAAAAAGATCCTAAATTCAGGACCTTCCTCGCAAAACAAAAAACACTGAGACAATGCAAGAAATTAGTGACTGTGCTAGATATAGATTTCTCTAGCGTGGGGAAGATATTGCGCTAATCGAGCGGATGAATAAGTTTCCATTTATCTGTACGCAGTAGCCCCCATTGATGATGATGATGATGATGATGATGATGAGGAGGAGGAGGAGGAGGAGGAGGAGGAGGAGGAGGAGGAGGGGCGCCAAAGAATGCGTCGGACGAGCGGAAATAGTTGGAGTGGGACTAGGCACGAGATTTATGTAACCCGAAAGGTGCAGCTACTGGGACATATGTTGCTTTATTATTACTGGATGGGCAAACATTTTGCCCTCATAAAAGATTTCGCCAAATTCATGCCCGCAGGTATGAGAGGTCATAAACGGCGCTGAAAAGGCCAGACGCTGAATCAGTACTCTAGCTATTGCAAAACCTGCTTGACTGGATAAATTCACACAGCCGACCTTGAGGACCATGAAGCCAGTTGTCAGATTCAGCAAAACTTGTATTCCCCACCTCAAAATCAGTGCTGCAATTCACTGACAGCGGTAAAACATACCCTCCATCGCACACTGCCTTTTTTGATTTTGAGTTCATTCTGACGACTCTGAACCAACAGTCACGTTATCAATCAGCACAGAGCCACGGCGTACGCCTTCTGCATCTTGGATTCAGCGGGCTCTGTAGTTTGCAAACATAATTACTGCGGAGAGATGCAGCGTCACACTTTCAAGAACCTGGCCTCCTCCTGGAGGAAAATTAAAGAGGAAAGGAAAACATATGACATGGTCCTAACCCCGAGGCGGTAATTGATTTCAAACGTCAGACGACGTGTCAGATTTGTAAGAAAGAATTTCAGAATACAAAAGACAAACATCACCATCACGATCATACCAGACCTGGCCCAAACTATCTTGGTGCATTATGTAGAAGATGCAATACATTATGTGTCAGTAACCGCTGTCAACTTCCTACATTTGCCTTTCACATGACTTATGATATGAGCCTGATACTGAAAGAAGCCGACCGACAGGAGTTTCCATAGGAAGAAAACTAACGTAATCACTAAAGGGATTACGTTTTTGAGGGTAGATGTGGACAATATAAAGTTTCTCGACGCGAGAGCCTTTCTGATGGCAGTCTGGCCCATCTCAGCGCAGAACATATTGCCTCGGGGAATCTCTACCTGTCACCGAGCGCTCATAAATCATTTCCCTGCACTGGCGCGTGAGAGCTCCTCACAGGAAAGCAATGTTTTCTTTACGAGTTCGTCAATGATTTTGACAAATTAGCGCGTCAGTCACTTCCAGACATTGAAGATTTTTATAGCAGGCTTAAAAGCCGCGGCGTAAGTGAGGAGGAGCACAGCCACGCGCAAGCAGTGTGGAATGCCCTGGGTTGTCAAACCTAAAGACTACATGCGCGCATACCTTCTAGTAGATGTAGGCTTGCTTGCTGACATTCTACAGAAATGGCGAAGCGTGTTGTATGAAACATATGGATTAGATATAACACATTATGTCTCTCTCCCCGGATACGCTGACAGCTTCTAAAATCAACAGAAGCCAAAATAGAACAGCCGAGCGATCCAGACTTGTATCATCTTGTAAGAGACAATGTAAGAGGAGGCTTACTACAGTAGTCCAACCACAGGCAGTTGTAAATAACCATCACATTAATCCTGATTTCAACCCCGAACGAGACACCCCAACACACATTATCTATTTAGATAAGAATAGTCTGTATCCTACAGTAATGTAGGCTGCTTCCTGAGAGAAATTTTAAAATTATCGGTAGAAGAAAGAAAGGAGTGGTTAAGAACCCATGACATAGCAAATGTGAGACGAATGGAAGCGTGGGTACTGGTTTCTGCTGCGACTTACACCCATTGAGTCCGATGTGGCTAGGTCAACGGATGAGTTTCACACATCCACCACATGGACATAGATAGCGAGCAACACCTGTCTGAACACAGCAAGGCATTTATGGCGAAAACAGGATGGCAACTCCCTAGGGGTGACGCGAAAGCTTGTTGATCGCATTGCGCTCAGTATGGTGTCCCTCACCACGCTACCCATGTTGCAGTTTTGCTTGGGAATGGGAGGTAAAATTGCAGAAATCTACGATATCTATCAGTTTACCCAATCCACATTTCTTAAAGAGTTTATGGAGGGTAACATCAGCACGACGCGAGGCCAGCAGTAAAATCCTACAGAAAGCCTATAAAGTCATTTCAAATAGTATATTTGGTCGAACCCTATGGATCCAGTCAAATATAGCATAAATACAGACATTGTAACTTCCAAGTCAGCACTACGGCGCAGGTTACGAGACCCATTATTCAAGAGACTCATACCTCTTAGTAACGACAGAGTCCTTGTTGTTCGAGGAAGGAAGAACATTCGCATCAACCAACCAAATTACATTGGTTATCAGATTTTGGAGCTTAAGGTTGAAATGTACGACTTCTATTACCACATAACCCGAAAAGCCTGTGGCGCAGAGAATGTCTCATATATTTACGGCGACACAGATTCGGCTGCCATATGCATCTCTAACTTCCAAGACATTAGTGAATTTTATTCGCTTCCACTCATAAAATCCATAATGAATTTTAGTAACTTCCTTTACCACCCACCCCTGCCTATGACACTTCCAAGAAAGGTCAAGGGGTATGTTGTCAGAAGTGCGGCCCATATAAAGGAAGTGCTTTGCCTGAAACCCAGATGCACTTCTATCAAATTGCATGATCCCTCAAGCGGCGAGGATGCAGAAATAAAAAAGCTAAAGGGTAATCTCACTATAGTTTGAGAAACTATAATCATGAAAATACAGACAGGTACCGTAAGGGGGGGTGGATAAGGCACGCCTCTATAGCATCCGCACCCTGAAAGGTCAGGTATGCACTACCTCCATTGAGAAGGCGACTTAAGCGCATTAGACAACAAAAGAGTGCATCTGCTCTCTGATGACAGCATGCCGGGTAATCCTTCTCGTGTTTTTACGAGAGCCATGCACCCTGATTTACCTGAGAATCTGCGTCAAATGCGGAGGACATCTCAAACCGTTTCACTAGCCGCGCCACTACTGCCACTACTGCTAGTACTACTCATACGTTGTCGGGGATACTTTAAGTGAAAGTGGTGATGAGGGTGTGTATAGTCACGGAACTAGACCAGTGGCGTGTAATCTATGGAGAAAAGATATAGAAATACAACGTAGAGAACGTTAATCGATCAAACAAAAGAAAGAGGAGAGAAACCAACGTCTCCCCATCACGCCAGCTACCAGCAGCGTCAACATCATCTCCACGGTTGCCTTTATCCTCACCCTCCCACCCCCGAGAATAGCATGGAGATTCCTCCCCACCGGGCTGGGTTTCAGACAAAGGAGCTCACGCGAGTGGCTGTAACGGTGACAGAGCTCGCGCCAAAAGCAATCATTGATATAAAGGTCGAATATATAGGTATATGACAGCTCACAATAACCTGAGTATATTTCATCTTGCAGAAGGTACTCGAGAGCTATAACTGCATCGCCTCACGCACGTCTAGGAAAAACCCCAGCCGAAGTACATGCCATGAAGGACCCGCGAGGAATCATCTGTCAGTTTAAGAAATGCATAATTATAAAACAGAGAAAAGGTCAAGGTAAAGCCAGTCGTGGTGCTGAACATCGGGGACCATTGTTCGACTCGTGGGCGACGCTCAAGATATTTCCTAATGACCTCGAATTCACCAACAAGAAGAAAAAAGCACCTCCCCTCGCCTTTGTTCACAAGGATCTTGTTTTGTTGTTGGCTAAACTCTCCCCGACAAGCGGAAAAAGTAATTGCAGTGTTGAACAAGAAACATATAGATTGTTTGTCAGAAGTGTTTCTAAATTTCCTAAAACTAATCTTACGCGAAATACAAAGATTGTGAAATCCCTGAACAAATATAAAAACACATAAGGAAAGTCGCCAACAAGGGGTAAGTACACTAAAAAAAAACTACTGAGAACGCAGCGGGCGGCGCTATACTCTCTGTGCTGTTACCTCTGGCAGCCAGTGTCATAACTGGTCTTTTAACAAAATGAAGGAATATTGTCTCATCCCTGAAATCAACAGCAGAACAATTTTACTCAAGTCTTCTACGGGGAGCCGTAACATAAAACGAAACAGAAAGACGGACGAGGAAAAAGAAAAGAGAGCGGAAACCGTTGTCGGCTTCGACGGTCAAGGCGTCAACTGCATTAAAAATATAAAGAGACGCGCGCTGCAAGATGTATTAACCCCAAAACAACCACCTGCCATCTATAGCGGCCAAAGGTCCTCGCACGACGTTCCCCACCAATACTATCGATTCGAAACCCGCCATAGATAACAGGATTGATGTTAGAATGAAAGCAGCTCAGGGATTACGCCAAAGCTTAGCCTCATGAAACATACCCAGGAATTACATGGATACAAACGGAAATCTTTTGAGCCCCATTAATAATTTTAACGTCATTGATATATTGCAAACCTATGACGTCAACAGCAAATTAGGCTTCAAAGCTGATGATATACCATTTATTAAAATGCTTTTCCACAACACAAACTTAGATCCCTCATTTATACGCAATAATAAGGCAAGGAAGCAACTGTTTGGAGGAGGTGGGGAGGAAGGAGAAGTGCCCCACTCGGGCAAAGCCACGCCCCACGCCTTCTTTCTCCGCCCCGCGCGGATGCCGGGTATGACGTGGGAGAATTATCGCGTATAAAAAGGATTTGTTTTGGGGTGGGATATAGATACTTGTGTGACCTCGCAGGACAGGGGAGACTCTAAGCGTGAGTAAGAGCGAGAATTAATATATATTTTCTATAAACATGTCAGACTATCCCATCATTCCTGTGAAGGGCGAATGACCGATCGCCAGTTCATTGACGACAGTGTGTGTTTAGTAGCCACCATCAACGCCAGCAGTTTTAAACTTAGCGGTATAGCCAAGGACTTGGCTGAAGTGTATGGCTATGCTAATCTCTTAGAAAATCGTAAACAACTTTATAATTTGAACAGAGTCGTTTTGAGTGACATACCGAAACTGGGGTCGTTGTTAGTGAAGGAACCACCTACGGAATCAAATTATCCCATTGTGGTGGGTATGGTGACTCAATTTTGTCAGGTGAATCTGTAGAATATAATGACGTGTCAAGATATTTTATTGAAACCAGCAGAGATATGCATTATGTGAACGGTTTAATGTCGGACACCAAGCAAAAAGCAGACGCGATAATTTTTAAATGTTGCCTCAATGAGCTAGGTGATTAGGTAAAGCAGAAAAAAAAAACATTAGTAAAGTCATTTTTCCTACCGGCGTAGGACGAAGGGGTAAGATGGATCATGAATGGAACGTGGCCTACTTGAAGGAGCTAAGATCTTTGCCCACCAACCAGATTTGAATAACGTTAAGGTAATGCTCTTGGGGCAGGAAGAGGGATTAAGAATCTCCCGCGAAAGCCTCAACTGCCGGGGATGGGCGACAGACACAAACCACTGTGTAGCTATAAAAATTGATGTTTATATATTTTTTAACTAGTGGTCATGCAGTCATCGTTGCGAACAGTGTTTCTTCCGCCTACGGAGGTGAATTTTCAAGTCTTTGAGTAGCTTTCCACATCAGGTGGGGGTGGTTTTGCAATATTCGAACTGCATTTCGCCCATCCTGCAAGACTACATCAAAGAGGTGGCGGTATTTTTAGTACGCTCGCAAACCTAGCTAAGAGTGTAATGCCCTTCTATTCAGAACTGAAGACATACGAGGCACAGTGCCTCTTGAACACAGTGGAAACTTACGCATAAGTCTTCAGCTTAAAAGGCTTGATGAAAATTTAGTAATTATCTGTTTTGGGGATACAAAGGGAGTGTTGTCAATCAACTCGAGAGGCACGTGTCTTGTGACACTAGAGCATAATGAATAATCAACAAATTATGAAAGTCTACAAGGAAGACTTTATCACAATAATATATATTTCTTAGGCTGTCTTCCCGCTGACGATGAAGCGAAATTAAATCTAAGGAGGAGTCAGATGCTTCCATTGTCTTTATTGCTAATGTGTTAGGCGCACTGCAAGCTTCGAAAATGGGTCACTGGGTGGTGTTCTATGTTAGTGATAAGTGTATATATTTCTTCGACACATACGCCCTGACCCCATCATTATATTCTAAGTACTTTCGAAGTTTCTTAAATAAGCATAAAGATTATCCTGTTTTTAAACTTGCTACAAGATTACAGTCGGACAAAACTCTGTGTGGCGTGTATTGCATTCAATTCGTATACTTATGTAATAAAATAGGCTTAGAGAGGACTAGTCAGTTTTTGAAAGATAATTATGATTTAGGAATTTTTTTGAAGAATGACAGAAAGGAGTTAACATATGCTTATAGAATGTTTAAATGCCCCATGTATAAAAAAACATTTTGTCAATCTAGTCAAGGACTGACTTACAAGCATTGTATTTCTAAGATATGTGGCTAACTTATTAAATGCTACAATGTGCGTGTGTGTGTAAAAATGTAGAGCAGTGCATGGGTTTATTCATTTATGGCGTGTGTGTGCATTTATATGTAGTTATTAAGAACAAGGATTCTGTTTTTTTTTTTTCAAAGGACGTGACCGGATGGGCGTAGTTTGTTCACGCTTTCCTATGTAAAAAATGTAGAGAAGTAGTATGTAGCTTATTCATTTATGGCGTCGTGTGTGTGTGTGTGTGTGTGTGCAATTATATGTAGTTATTAAGAACAGGATTATGTTGTTGTTTTGTTTCGTGCGACGTGACCGGGTGGGTGTGAGTTTGTTCACGCCTTCCTATTTTTCTGAAGTAGCATGTGGCTTATTCATTTATGGCGTGTGTGTGTGTGTGCATTTATATGTAGTTATTAAGAACAAGGATTCTGTTTTTTGTTTTTTCGTGCGACGTGACCGGATGGGCGTGAGTTTGTTCACGCTTTCCTATGTGTAAAAAATGTAGAGAAGTAGCATGTAGCTTATTCATTTATGGCGTGTGTGTTGTTATATGTATTTATTAAGAACAGGATTCTGTTTTTTTTTCGTGCGACGACCTGGTGGGTGTGAGTTTGTTCACGCCTTCCTATTGTTCGAAGAAGAATGGCTTGTGGTTTTGGGCATGTGCGAGCGTGTTTGCATACATGTGTGTGTCCCCTATAACCTGGGGTAGCCTCGAAGAAGAAAAGGCTTGTGGTAGTGTGCGCCTGTTTTTTTTTTTCGTGCGACGTGACCGGTGGGTGTGAGTTTGTTCACGCTTTCCCTATGTAAAAATGTAGAGAAGTAGTATATAGTTTATTCATTTATGGCGTGTGTAGTTATATGAAGTTATTAAGAACAGGATTCTGTTTTTTTCGTGCGACGTGACCGGTGGGTGTGGAGTTTGTTCACGCCTTCCTATTGTTCGGAAGAAGAATGGCTTCAGGTTTTGGGCATGTGCGCGCGTGTTTGCATACATGTGTGGCGTGTCCCTATAACCTGAGGTAGCCTCGGAAGAAGAAAAGGCTTGTAGTGCGCGCATATGCCCCAAATAACCCCGGGTAGCTTAGTCAGTCCCCTAACGTTGCGAGAGGAGCATCGCGGAGGAAGTCTTCGCCGTCATGAACTTACAACAACAACAGCCCCACGCTGCCGCTGCAACTCTTCATGCTGACGATGTTGACGATCAGATAATGGGTCAAGCCGCATTAGAAGTTGAAGCCATGGATAACACATCCCAAGCTGAAGCCGTGGATAACACATCACATCCCAGAAACGGAGGTGAGATATCCGCCTCTTGTATTTTTTTTTTTCTGCGCGCACAAGCGCTGGTGTGTGTGTGTGTGTGTGTGTGTGTGTGTGTGTGTGTGTGTGTGTGTGTGTGTGTGTGTGTGTGTTTAAAAATATATATATATATTTCTTGTCATGTCAGAGGATTTTGGTGGTGGTGAGGGGGGGGATGTTACAGAAACTCCCAAGTCTACCGGTGAACACATCACGGGCGAGTCATTAAGCAACAACAACCGCGGCGTTGGAGGTGTCGGTAAATGGGGCGGAGCGTTGAGAGAGGGGCTTCTGGCGACTTCTGAAGGATGTGATATTTCCATTACCAGTGTCTCGTCTGAAGAACGACCCACCGGCCAGCGTAACGCATATTAAGTATTTTTTTATTAAAAAAAAAGAGAGAGAGAGAGAGAGAGAGAGAGAGAGAGAGAGAGAGAGAGAGAGAGAGAGAGATTGATTTTTTTTTTTGTCTAATAATGTTTCTCTATCTTTTCATAAGTCCACGGCAACAACAACAGACACGCTGGTGATGGTGTGTCTGACTTCTCCGTCGGGCGCTGAATCGCGAGAGCGGCGGCGAAGTCGTCTGCAGCAAAAGATCGCGAAATGCGTCAATCACGACTGGAAAAAAAAAAATGCAGTATGGCGGAAGTGTTGCGGCAGCTCCAGCAGCAGGAGACGCACCAGAGACAACAAGATCGCGACCGGGGACAAGAACGGCGGCGAAGAATGACAAAGAATAATTTGCCGAAGCAGCAAGAACACTGGGACCCAAGACTGTCTCAGAAGAGCCTCCATAAAGTTGGGGAGAAAAAAACTTCCAGGTGGCCAAACGTCAGGCGGTCTCTTCTCCTCAGCGGCGGCGTACGGTCGGGGAAAACCAAAGAAAAAATCTCTGTGACCAAGAAACTCGTCTTGAAGACCCACCAGCGCGGCGTGCAGCAGCAGCGGCCGCTGGAGAAAATCTGCGCCACAACCGGCCTTCCAATGCGGCTCAGTGCGGACGAACAAATGAAAGCTTCTCAAGCACTGACCTTCCTTCAGCTTTCAATTCTTTGAATTTTTCTCATAGCATGGACGTGAAATAATATTATAAATGTTCTTTGATGAGAGTCCCATATTTAGTGCTTAGCAATTTTTTTTTATATATGTACTCGCTCTGTGTGTGTATTATTTTTATATATATGTGCTTAGTACAGTATTTTTTTTTCTATTTTTTTTATGGCGATTGTGTATTTTTGCTTTTTAGGCTTAGCATGTATTTAGTCTGGATTAAGAAAGAACAAATTAGTCTTGGATTAAGAAAAGAACAAATAAAATAGACTAGTAGGCTTAGTATGTATTTAGTCTGGATTAAGAAAGAACAAATTAGCCTGGATTAAGAAAGAACAAATAAAATAGACTAGTAGGCTTAGCATGTATTTAGTCTGGGATTAAGCAAGAACAAATTATTTCCTGATTAAGAAAGAACAACAATAAAATAGACTAGTAGGCATAGCATGTATTTAGTCTGGATTAAGAAAGAAACAAATTAGCCTGGATTAAGAAAAAGAAATAAATAAAATAGACTAGATTAAGGTAATATAATAATTTGTCATACCATTTTTTTTTTCTCCACTATATTTCAATAAAAATGTATAAAATCTACTTTTTCCGTTCCTACCTCACTGAAAAAAACAATCGATATAACTCCAGTCAATATGGAAAATCAACAGTAACACACGCACACACACACACACGCATATGCTGGCAAACTGAAAATCAATAGCAAAGGGTAGAGGGAGGGTAGTGGTACCTCAGACTGACCATCAAGTCACCGCTCGCGAGGGTGGGGGCAAGAGGGGGACACGCACACACATGCTGGCAAACTGGAAAAAATCAATAGCGGGAGAGGAGAGGAGGGGAAGCAGTGTAGCCTGCAGGCCTCCGCCTCAGCAAGTCACCGCTCGCCAACTGGATCGCCAACTGATCCCCTGGCAGGGAGGGTGACGCCCCGGCACGGTGCAGGACCGATCCCGGCAGGAGGGTGACGCCTCGGCACGGTGCGAGAAAGGGACCGATCCCTCGGCAGGAGGGTGATGCCCTGGCACGGGACCGACCCTCGGCAGGACGGTGCGAAAGGGCACGGGTGCGAAAGGGACGCCTTAGCCGATCCCCGGCACTGGGCAAGGCGCGACGCCCCGGCACGGCGCGAAAGGACCGATCCCGGCAGTGAGGGCGACGCCCCGGCACGGTGCGAAAGGACCGATCCCCGGCAGCGAGGGTGGCGACGCCCCGGCACGGTGCGAAAGCGACCGATCCCCGGCAGGAGGGTGACGCCCCGGCACAGTGCGAAGCGACGCCCCTAACCGATCCCCTGAATGCGGAAGGCACTGCTCGCGCGCTAACTGATCCCCGGCAGGAGAGGCGACGCCCTGGCACGGCGCGAAAGGACCGATCCCCGGCAGGAGTGGCGACGCCCCGGCACGGTGCGAAAGGACCGATCCCCGTGGGCAGAGGGTGACGCCCTGGCACGGCGCGAAGTGACGCCCCTAACCGATCCCCTGAACAAGGCACCGCTCGCGCTTAACCGATCCCCGGCAGGAGGGCGACGCCCGGCACGGCGCGCGAAAGGACGCCCCAACCAATCCCCGGCAGGAGGGTGACGCTCAGGTGCCTCCGGGGAGACACGATGGCGTGGAAGGCTGTAGGTGTTTGCGGGTTGGGTGGGTGGGGGGAATGGTCACTTTGGGTAGGTTTGTGACCAGTCCCCGGTTGGTTAGTGGAGGTCCCTCGGCGGCTGGCTGCCCGCGCGGTTGGCTGGCCCGCCCGGCTGACTGGCTGCCTGGCTGACTGGCCGCACGGCCGGCTGAAATCTCGACGTATGCCAAAATTCTTTTTCGACGTCATTTTTTTGGCTACAAATTCTTGATCATGCTTTAGAATTATTTTGGTCCCGTCACTGTCACCATTACCTACTACTGGGTAGTCTTGAGGCCACTTGGCGGTGACTGAAAAACTGCAAGGTGGTAACGTGGGGATTCAAACCCACGTCTGCTCACTTTCACCAAATATTTATTTTTAAATTGGCTTTCCAATCACTTCTATTGTTGTAACATGTTAGTAATCTAAATTTCACTGGGTTCTAATGGATGGCCAGCATATGTGAATGCATATATTGGGAATAAGGAAAGAAGTTTCACCTGAACCGGCTCTTTAGTATTCCAAAGGTTTGTTTCCACAAACGACACGTAGTCCGTGTATGGGCCCTATTGTAGCGCTCCTCTGGTCTCTGTTGTGGGGGTTGCGGACTGGAGTCATCAAAATGGCTCTAATGCATAATGTGCTGCTGTCACCTGGTAAAGATTATTAAGTCATAAAGATATCATTTTCAGGATGTGAAATAACTACTTAAGAAAGCTACTGTAACACTAAGTACATTTACTGAAAAAGGTATTTATGTAAACATAATGTAATGCAACATTTGTCAAGAACATCAACATCCCCTCCAGATACGCACCAAGGAGCAGGTAGTCCCCTAAACTCACCTTCTGCGAAAGCGTTCATATAGGTCGTAATGGTGCCAGATGAAGGAGTCGTGGATTTGACCTGCACAAAAGGGGAGAATAAAAAAGATTCCAAAAACATGGACATATGTTAATACTGGAAAAAATGGCCAGACTCAAGAGAGAAAGCTGTAGCATGGTTTGGTGTGCCCAACGCTGGTGGAGTCTTAGCATCTTCAAATGCTCAAGTTCCATTGCCTAAATAGCTAATCTGCAATTATTATTCTTGCTAAAATCAAACTTTAGAAATGCTGTAGCAGGTAAGGGATGTTTGTGATTTAACTATTAACATGCCTCAACAATAAATGATATCATCAATAAGTTAAACACTTACCTGGAAAATGGACACAATAGCTGATGATCATACCAGCAGCATCACATTACACAACTGATGGCTGTTGGAAAGAGTGGTACCTCTTCCTGTTCACGTAGGCAGCCCCATTTTCATGGGGTGCCTTTAATGGAAATATGAGTAACCTGCTGATAAACATTATGCAAATAAATATTATTTAGCGATAAGGCTCGATTGTAAATCTATTCATGTAATTTCTTTACCTGAGACCAATATCATATGTGCTCATTCGTCAGTCCCTAGTAATTTTGGAATTCAGCAATCAATGGCACCAATAACCTGAGGGAAACTCCTGAACTCTTGCAAAAGCTGTTGCCGATCTCCATCAATGCATGCATCGTGGAGGTCATGGTTTATCTCTTGTCGAGCTATGTCACTCAACACAGCTGTCATTGTCCTGACTACACGTATGCTGACACTGCCCTGTGCAAGCCCTGAAATGCATTAATTTTTAATTGTTTGAAGCATCATTTGGGGATTTCTCTATCACCTTACCTTACAAGTAAAATTTGCAAACTTATTGTAATAAAATTCTCTTCTTCAATTAAGATAAATCAGCTGCACCTCACTGATTTAGAGGAAAAATATATATATATATATATATATATATATATATATATATATATATATATATGTATATATATATATATATATATATATATATATATATATATATATATATATATATATATATATTTAGTGAATTTAATTCTAAGTACATTTATTCAATCATTATGAAATTATGAATAATTAAGTAAAGAGATTGTTCAGTGAATGGTATTTATTCCAGAAAGTATACCCATTCTCACTGTGCTGCATTTTTATGCTTTTATTAAGTACTTTGTGCACACACACAGCACACTTTTGTGTATTGTTTTCTTCCACATGTCACCACTCGCGATAATAACTTTGTATTTTATTTTATTTTAACCAGGGAGGTAAATAAGCATTTGAAGCTATTTATTACATTTTCGCTGAGCTGCAGACCAGTTGGGTTATAAGAAGTTACTGGTTAGGGTTAACTCTTAAACCATTAAATTTAACCAAATCTTACCTGCTGTTTCCTCACATCCTATACATGGTTCCTGTTAGCTTAGAATGGTAATAGTGGTTAAGGAATCACTTTGAAAAGAGTAAAAGTGGTTGGAGTTTGGGGTGGGCCTGGCAGAGTGATAAACCTGAGTATTAAAAGGACTAATGAGAATGAACTTCACTGCATACGTCGTGCCTATGACGTGCTGAAAGGAACCGCTGGCTGGATCAGTCTTAAGGTCACCAAAACTTGTGTGTGTATGGTATTGCATGGCGTGACCTCCTTGTCCTCCTCCTTAGGGGCAGGGCTCAACCTCCTGGATGAGCTCAATAAATAATAATGCCTGGGGAAACCGGTAGTGCTCACGAGCTCCCTGTCACTTTCTTAAGGAGAGAGGGTACAAGGCGATCGGGCGAAATCGCCAGCTCTTTCTCCTCAGAGACGATCATGCAGGGCGGCGTAGATGAACTCCATCGTGTAGCGCCAAGGCGGCAAAGGGAAGGAGTAGCTGAGGTGGATCGGCGAGGTGCTGCTTTACTGTTTATTGATGAAAGAGGTTTTCAAATAAGAATAGATTTAAAAACGATTCCGGGCAGATATGTAAAGATCATGGTTATGGGAGTGGGATGGCTCTGGTACATTTTGTGAGCTGCCCTCTTATCTTTTAATAGCACGAGGAAACAAGCTTTGATTAAACCAAGGCTTTTTAGCATGAGGAGTAGAGGAAATTTACGTGGGGATTAGGACTCCATCTCAGATGACAATCACCTCTGTAATGGCTGGACACAAGCACACACAGAGTATCTCTCTCCTGAAGCAGTAATCATTCCACGGGAAATCGGAAAACATATATCTTCAGGTCGTCCCACCGAGCTGGAAGCAAATGCCAGGAAGCATCGCTTCTTCGGTGTGTCCAGAGGGAGTACATGAGCTTAGAGGACAGATGAGGATACAGAAATATGGTTGTGATCAGACGAGGCCAACGGAGAGAACAGTTTGACAGAGTAAGCAGAAGGATTAGAGAGAGAGAGAGAGAGAGAGAGAGAGAGAGAGAGAGAGAGAGAGAGAGAGAGAGAGAGAGAGAGAGAGAGAGAGAGAGAGAGAGAGAGAGAGAGAGAGAGAGAGAGAGAGAGAGAGAGAGAGAGAGAGAGGCATAAGCAAAAGCACGAACAAACAAGGAGCGTAAGTGCCCGGCACACTGATCCACGGCTCTCCATCACGGGTTTCGGAAAGAGTGCAAATGACAGCTTGACAGGTTCTAAGACCAGTACAGGTGAGCCGCTGTACTCTCACCTGTAAAGTTCGGTGTTCACAGAAGCCTTGCATAGCACAGCCACAATGAGTAATACACCATTTTGTTCAGTGTTGTGTTGTGGTGTGTGTGTGTGTGTGTGTGTGTGTGTGTGTGTGTGTGTGTGTGTGTGTAAGTCAACCAGCTTTACACACATTTGAATTACTTTCTGGTGTCAGCATTTTGCTTGATTCTGCGTACCTCTTTACCATCCGGTCAAAAGAAAATGCTATCATGGTGCTGAATGGTGCAGGTGACAGGTGCGGTGAGGCCGGCAGGCGTACAGTGTGCGAGTGTGTGATTGATGACCGGGTGACCGAGTGACATAACAAATGATTACACTATTGCTACCGTGAGGGAGTGAACAAATGCGTGAGTGAATGAATGGGTCGCTAACTGACCATGTGATTCAATATATGTGATTGTGAGGGAATAAAAGAGTGCATGTGAGACTGAGTGAATAAGTGACTGGATAAGTGATTATCTCCATGCAATTCTTGGTGTCTGAAGAAGTGCTTTGGGGAAGTGACTGAATGACTAATGGAGCTACTGAGTGTATGGATAAGTTTGTGGATAAAGCTTAATAAGTGCGTGTGTCTAGACAACATGTGTTTAAGAACTGCATTCATCTAAGGTGCTCAACAGGTGCACTTGGAGTGTGTATGGTTTCAATTTGCCTACTATATGCCTACCAAGTGCCACGCTAACCCAGACACTGAACCAGACAACTAAGCAAGACCAGGATGGCACTCACAGGTCGGTGCCGGCGTTACAGTTTGTCGCTTCGCCGAATAATGGTGGTAATTATTTCTTTCTCGTCCCTGTTCACCGTCACAAACACCCTCGCGTCCACAGCTTGGAAAAAGGGAAGAAATAAAAAAAATTATGGAAGACTGTATGGACTGGACGACAATGAAGGAAAACGAAGAGGACGAAGGACGGGAGGAGGTGAAGAAAAAGAGTGAAAGGTTAAAAAGGAGGAAGACGGATTGGGAAAGTGGAACAAATGTAAGGATGATGGAGGAGTCGCTGTATGTGGACTGTTTGGACTGAACGACGACGTGGGAAGAGGAAGAGGAAGAAGAACGGAAGGACGGACTCAAAAAAGGTAAACAAAAGAAGAGAGGAGAAGAAACGTTCCTAAACGGGGTGGAAAAGGGGAATGGGAGAAGGAGTGAAAAAAGGACACGAGAAACAGGAGGAAAAGAAAAGAAACTTAGA